>NC_063218.1:42697121-43000151 GCF_020740725.1 Corvus hawaiiensis | reverse complement strand
CAGCCACTGACTCTGCGTAACAAATATGCCAGTGCACTTGAAACACTGCTGTGAAAATCTTTATGACATTTGTAAGGAAGGTTTCTAAATACACACTGAAAAACATTGAGCTGCTGTTTATCTGCCAATTTATTAGATGTGCTCATTAGTAGGAAGCTATCATAACTTAAACGATCCAAAATAGCTCACTTAAAAATATTTTCCACAATCCACTAAATATTCTACATTAGTATCTACCCATGAAGGTAACATTACGGACAAAACACCTATCTGTCAAAAGGATGGTTTATAGTTCATAAAGACTACCGTAAGAATTATCTACCTAAAGATTACAACCAATTTTCAAAGGCATGAGAGATAGAATGATAAAAGTACAGGTCCAACTGTGTCTGAACAGGTTGACAAAGAAGGAAGAGACTCATGAGCCTGTAAAAACACAGAAAACAAAATGAGGCATAGTAGAAGAACAAGAATATTCATTTGCAGAAGGCACAAGCATCTTAAAATAGCTTAAATGCTTTGGGCATAAATCCCAAGCTGAACTTGTTTGGCCAGGCTAAAGGGAAGCTGAGCAGAAATTTAACAGCAGCCTACAACTATTTGAATGGGAGTTAAAATTTATGTCAGTCAGAGACGCTTCTCTCCATACTGAGTAATGCCACAACTATAACCTGTTATCATTGCTCTCAGGTAGAAAAGGTCTGATTAGAGAAAAGTTAATCAGGAAGGTGAGGCAGCTAAGGGACAGCTGATGAAACCTCCACCCTCAGGTTTTAAGCAGAGCAGCAGCACTGATTTAGAAGAGATTGAAAGAGATCCCTTTTAAACCAAGTTTTCAGCAATCTACAAAACACAGGAAGAATAGGAATGATAGAAAGCAAGTACAGCTTATGTGTATATGTGCAATAGTGCTAAGATATAAATTTTAAAATATAAAAATGTTGTTTCCATATATCAATGACCTGACAAATGACAGAAAGGTTCACAATAAGTCTAGTATATACTTGCTGTCATAAGCAAAATGTTAGAAATTCTTAAAATTAATAAATTCAGTGTTCTTGAACTAATTTCTAGTTTCAGCACTTCATTTACTGACGCTTGGAAAAAAAAATGAGTTTAAAGAAACCAAAACTTTACTTGGGGTCTCTTCTTTATCATGTATATGAAACTAAATAACTTTCCCATCCCATTTCCATAACTGGATTCTTTCCCCTCTGACACTAAAATGCCAATCTAAAGAAGAATTTCCAAAAAAAAAGCATGAACTGAAGAAAGCTATGAAATATTATGACAAGCATGTTCCTTCTCATCAATAAAGAAATGGAGGTGGGAAAACGCCAGTGAAAGTGTTTTAATTTTAAAGGACGCCATGAAATATTTGCTGTTACAAATAATATGAATGGCCTAACATCAGTATTGACCTAAGAGACTTGATTTCATTGGGTTTAATGACCCATTACACACAGTAGCCCAGAGCTTTGCTCTATGCAATCAAATCTAATAGAAGCATTCTATCCATCATTTAGTGTTCAGAATCTATTTGCTGTTGACTTTCTGAAGTTTATTCTTAAAATTCAGCTTTACATACTAAGTATCCTTCATGAGACATCCCTAATCCCAGAATACGTGCTAGTTGAACAGGGAAGGTTGGTTCCAGAGCACATTGTCTCACTGGCACACCAGTGCACTACTAAGGTGTGACCTTGGCTCATTCTTGCTGAAAATGTTATTTTGACATGTGAGGAAGTGCATGAGCCAAGACCACGAAAGACTTCAAAAAGTCAAAGCAAAGATAATACAATATTGGCCTGTTTCAAGGAAAAATAAAGGCTGGCTTCTTCATATCCCTGAGGGTTGCTGACCAGAAAAGGCTTATCAGCTGTCCCATCAGGGTAAGTAAATCCAATAATGCTGCCTATTGATTGTTCCTGTTAACCAATACATATTTGCTGACATTTTATATGTCCTGTCCCTTTCCCAGTGATAAAAAGGATATTACCAAGAGTGACATGAACAGGAAGGGGGTTACATCAGAATACACTGACATTTCGAAAGCCACATGGATGTGCCCATAGGAGCTGCAGTTGCTTGTTGCCCTCCAGAAGACATACGTGAGGACCAGTCTCAATACAAAATAACTTTACAAAATTAGTCTATTAGGCATCCAAACAAAAGACTCTTGTGAGAGAACATAAAAAAAAATGGTAGGAAAATGATTTAAACTGATTTAGACTATTCAACAGTTAAATGATAAAGTCCTTGAGTTCAAAGCATGACCTTTCTTATTGCGTATTTTCTCACTTAAAGTGTGATTAACAAGATTCAAGCATTTCACCTCTAAAAGACAGAGGACATGTCTTCACTCTCAGTATTCATACAAAGAATAAAGGCTGTAATACCTGAGTGCATGTACACAAAATCAGAAAAGTTATCATGTTTAGAGTGAAATTCAAATACAATTAAGGCATAAAAGCAAGTAAGGTCCTAGTATGAGTAGCTTTATACTTAGAATCATTAACATCTAATTCCAGATATGTCTGGTAATTCCCATTTCATACAGCACTATTTGGAAGGATTTGGTACAAAGAGAAAAGAAATGGGCCTAGATAAGGAGGCTGGAGGTCTGCCTCAGTGCTCCAGGTCTTTGCACATTTGCAGGCAACAGTCAGGAACAGCTTATTCAGAAGGGTTTCAGAAGCTCCCAGTACTTAAACCTTGTCTCAAGCAAACCTTTCAGGGCCACATCTTCCCACCCTCTGGGAACTAGGCCACTCAGAAAGCCAGTTTCCTATAGATCAGAGAAAATTAAATTATGCTTTAAGTACTTGTTCCACAAAACAGGCACATAGTCAATTTTGAACTCTTTCCACCTAAGCCTAGATGCCCATTCACAGGTATCCCACACTAATCTCTAATGATGATTGTTTGTAACTATCATCACCTTTTTGTCAAGCCTGCATATACAATATTAGTTTGATGTTCCTGAAAACTCCTGAAGATACAGAGTTCAGGCTTTCTCTTCATGGAGTTTGAGCTGACACACAGAAAATACTGTAATCACAATCCACTTTTAAATTGACATCCCACCATGGCATTGGCAGTCTTATTTACCCCTGGCACTTCAGAAGTTCTTTCATTTAATAAAAATTCTTTACCATAGACTCTCTAATTCAGAAATCTAAGAGTAACATAGGAATATCAATTAGACTTTAAAACATGAATAAAGTATAATTGCTCCAAGTCATTATTCCTGCCACAGGTCAGCTTGTGATGTAAGAAATATGGATCTATCAGAATTAACTGAGCTCCTTATAAGCATATGACAAAGTCAACATTCACTGAGTGCCTATAGCTTTTTGAGAACATGCTGAGAGCAGTTTAGTTCTTTAAATTCATACAAGTAAGTCAGTACAGCTGCTGCTTCTCAGCTGCAGCAATCATAGGCAACTGCTTTTGTAAGATTTTCACACCCAAAATCTTTCTTTATACTCTGCTTGTTGAATTTAATGCTAGCATTCTCAATTTACAGATGCTAATTTGGTCTTTGACTTCTCTCAGCAAAAGTATGACTTAGGAGGGAGAAAAATAAAGTGTCTGGCTCCTAGTAATGGAATAGTTGTGCATGTAAGCTGACTTCCACCTTATATAGCCTTGGACTGATTAATCAATTGCTAAGCAGGAGTTCAGGTACCATGTCCTTGAAATTATATGTAGCAAACCATTCATCTGTGAAAATTAAAGGTTAGGGATAATGGTTATATTCAGGGATAATGGTTATATCTAGAAAAAAGGAAAAGCTAAATTCCCCAAAAGTACTTCTTACTGTACTAGAACCATATTTGCTGAATAGAACCAGGGACAGAAAGAAAGAGATCTTCCATATTCTGCTGTTAGAAACAGGCGAATTCTTGCCTACCAAATATGAAACCTGCCATACCCTACATGAACATTTTATTAAGTGTCATTCATTGGATTAATCAATCAGCTATAAATCTAAGCATGTATTTATCCCAGATTATTAAACTGTAAAAACAACCATGGGAGACAAAAAATAAAATGCTGAAAAGGAGGGATGGACATTTGGAATAGACAGAATTAAATGGACATTCTGAAAAGGTGGGATATTCTGGATAATTATTCCAGTCTTGCAGTTCTGTTATCAGGGCTCTCAACTTCAGACTTGCTTTAATTTTCATACCTGTTTTTCTTCTACAGACACTCTCCTTATTTACAAATTCAGAGATTCAGCCCATATTATTCTTCTGTGCAAAAGTAGCTATACATTACAAAATTCTATGTTAAGAGAAAAGTTGTTTGCTATTTTATCCCATTACCAATATTAATAAATGAAATTAGAGCCTACCTTTAAAATTCAAAAATAACATTAAGATCATATTCAAACACACATTCAAAGTACAAAAAACCTGGCACCTATCACAGCAGGAATATACTAATGTTCTTTATCAACTTATGAAAATTCTGCCTATTTTTGAAAATGGGAATATTTTCCTTTCTCATTGAAATTGAGAATTTACATGTGGCTGACATCAGGAGCCTTTTTTCCTTGCAACACAAGCAATACATTGTCTAAGAACAACCTTCATAGTCTGCTCATTCAAACCAATCACTTTTGTCAGCAGTAGCAGTGATGTGTACTAAATTACCTGGCAGAGCAAAGAATCAGTGCTGAACATTAAATTGCAAACATCACTGACAATGGGAATTTGAAAGGGTAAAATGAGCATTTATTTCTGTGAAATGGAAGAGACAGAAAACAGTAGTTTCTGTCTGATGCAGGACCAGGGTGTGCGATGACACCAACTGTTGCATTCAAACTCCACAAGGAAAACAAGAAGATGATGTTGGTGTCCCACTCCATCTCCATGGCTGTACCCAGCAATCCTGAAGCAGGATCAGACTCCACTTCACCTCACCAAGCCTGATCCTAAACCTCACCCAAGGGCCAGCATCGTGGCCCAACCCTGGCCTGTCCCATGAAGCTGCCTGATGCCCTGGGGCTGGGGCTGCCCCCAGCCAGTGCCCCAGTCCCACTCCCTGGACAGGAAGGCCCCACAGACTGCAGCAATTTCCTCATAAGAGGAACCAGGTGATCTGGCTGATACTCAGATACAGTAGAAATCTCACAACTCATTCTTTCATTAGGAATACTAAACAAGTTCCTCCAACGTTTGACTCAAATACAGGCCTTTTGGAGAAGTTTTTCTCAAGTAATAAAGGGGTTTTGATAAAAATCATCCTCAGCTTTTTCTCACCAAGTACCCTCAAAACATTAGCTGTTTTCATCACCTATTACTCTGCTGAAAACAAAATAAACACAAAAAAACATAAGCCCATTGGCCTTAAGTAGCTTGTGAGGATGTTTTTCTTTCACATTAATAAATTTAATTAGTGCTGTCGGTGGCAGACTCCACAGTCTTTACTGGGGAGAGTCTTTACTCTCTACCTTCTTCCTCTTTTAAAAATTACCCAACGGCAATACAAACTGTACCTTTAAGAAGTGCTCTACTCTTCAGAAAAGACAGACATATGGTCCAAGGCAGTCATTCAAAAAATGGGTAAAGCCCTGTGACCACGTAAGTCAACCTATGTAATTGTAATGCATAAAAAGTCTGGAGTCAGCTGTAGTACCCCATTAGATATCTTGGGAACACTATGCTGTTTATTCCTGCTTTAAAGTTAAAAAGAGTTACTGACAGTTGAGAACATTATTAGAGAAATAAAAAAGGACCTCTTTTGGCACAGTGCTTTTCATTTTATATCAGCATGAAAAGTCATTGTCTTCTCTATTTGATTTTTTCTAAGCAGCTGCATTCACTGCAGAAGCATTAACCAAGCTTATGCTACCCAAAAAGGCAAAAAATTAAACTGTCTACAGTAGGATTGCTTACGCTTGTATCGACTGTGTGGCACCTTTTATTCCTCCCATGATTTCATACAGAACCTCCCTAGATGATTTATATTGTTAATTATTCTAACTATAGATAAAAAATTAGTTCTCTATTCATAGTTCACAAGGAAAAGAGCTCTTTTTCTCTGATATTTTAGCCACAACACATCTGGAGATTTTTTAACCAGATGTAACATGGACCTAAACTTGATCTCAAGAGCCACTACACATGCCTTGTGCTGACTTGTACATAAAAGTCAGCCTAGAGGTACAGTCATGCTTCTCTGAGATTGTGCCACATGAACATGTAATTTAAACATTCCTAGAAAAGCTGCAGTATCTTGTAAGGGAAAAGATAATTCTATAAAATTGGAGCAATAGGTGTATTCATATGCATCTTTGTGCTATATAAAAAATAATCTAAATAGAAAGTGAACCTACCACTTCCAATCCTACTGACAAATCCTTGGCCAGTCAAAGAACAGAAGCTCTAAGTGAGGGTGAAAAGCGCTACAGGATTTCAGGCAGAAAAGGCTTTAATAGGAATGATCAACTGACTATTGCAAAGAACACAGAGGAACATATCTCCATAAGACATCCCTCTGGTGAGATACAGATCTTGATTTATATCTTATCATCTTTGGAATAAACAGTAGAGTTGTTTGGGTTTTTGTTTGTATACAGCTATATATACACGTATGTATTTCTAAAGTTAGCATAACAAATTAGGCCAAAGACCAAAGCCCATTCAAGACACCCCCAAAAGCCATAAATTCAGTTGTAATTTCAATCTTTAACTTTTGTGTGCCTAATGCACACATTTCTTGACTGCTACATGAAAACCAAGTTTGGGCTTCCTGAATTTACAACGCTTGGATTGCCTACCTTTGTTTGATCAGAACTGATTTTGCCATTAAGTTTTCCTTTCTCCTTTCCTTACTGACATGAACATAAGAACATAAAAATAAATGACGAAAAGTCTTAAGCAAGACAAAAGGCCTTGCAACATCAGTCATTAGTGAATTGATTCCTCTATAGTTATTCCCTGACTGGGGTGGGTAAAGTCCCTACCAACCCAATCCATTTTATGATTCTATAATGATAAATATTTTCTGTAACAGTTGATATTGCAGGCATTTCCAATAATGTCTCACAATCTGAGCAGCATTGAAGCTAGCTCCACAGATTATGCCACTTTTAAATAACGAACAGATTGGTCAGCCCAGGAGATTAAATTGCAAGATACTCAAAAATATCTGCTCTGAATGCCACTTTGTTTGTAGGGCCTTAGTCATACCTTAAGTGCAACATGGACATTTCATAGACAGTGGAAGTTTTTCAAGACAATAGCAATTAAGATCTCATTAAATTTATTCACTCAATCTTAACAGCCATGATTTCACGTCATGATTTCAGAGCTTTTTTCCTACTTGACTATCTTGAGAAACAACTCTCCCATGTCCTGAAAAACTGACCACAGTGAGAGCATACTACACCAACAAGGTTTTGCTCCACTGGATGCAGTGACCTCCAGCAGTGGCTGCACGCTTGCCTGGGGAGAAAAGTTCAATGACAGTGTAGAACATATTTCCACTCAATATGCTCCCAACTCTGTGCTAATTTCACCTCAGACAGTTCCTGAAATTAATATGCTGCCAATATACCAAATAGTCTTCATTTAACTATCTTCCATGAACTCATTCAATCTACAACTGAATTTCATTATATTATTATATAATCACAAACCAGGCAGAGCTGACCCCAAATGAAACCAATGAGACAATTTGACAGCAACCATGCAGAGTGTGTTTGCCTTGGAATGGAAATACAGATGTTGGAAACTCATCAAATCCTTGACTTTTTTCAGATTTTAAAGATGCCTCTTTTCATGGAAGTCAAGTGAGGATTTATAATTGGTCCTAGGACCTCTGCCTTCCAGACTGAAAATATCTGCAGTATTGTTTCCCCCTTAGGGATCATAAGCTTTGTGATAGCAGAAAACACACAAGTGTCCATAGAGAAACAAAATCTGACTCAACTGTCCACAGATTTGGGTAGTAAGAATCACCATAGCTTATTTACCAGATAAGCCATTAACATTTTGCAGACTTTTTTTCTGCATGCTAATAAACACACCCTGCTAAATCCACAATATTTGAAGGCTACAAATAAGGGCAGTATAAAACAAGGAGAAAAGTTACACTTTCAGTAACATTTGAATATAGTTTGGAAACTTTTTTTTGAGACAGATCTTTTTAAATAAATACCTCCTTCTCAAAAATAACGACTGCCCCAGAAGACAGCACATAAGTTGTTGTGGTGGCTAAGTCCACTTTACACCCCTCAAGTTACCCTAAAACTGGTCTCTCCTTACAACACTGTGCTAGAAAGTTCTCCCTTGGTCTAGATTCTGCTGGTCACTGGCCCTCTCCCCCTCCCATCCCTTTTCCCATTGGCCCCTGTTATGTCACTCAACCTTGCCTCTGCCCCCCAGCCCTCAGACTATTGGTTTTGGATGCTCTGCCCGCCTTTGGGAGCTTTTGGGATAAAACTGGCATGGGCTTTCAGTTCTGGGTTCTTCTTGCCTCTGCCACCGTTGGGTGTGTTGCCATTAAACACCTCGGACTTGCCTGCAGAGAACCCCTCTCCCTTCTCTGTCTCTGGTTCGTGCACAGACTGTGTGTGAGCGGCTGTTTGCAACCACCTGCGAAGGTGAGACTGTGTGCATGTGTAGGTGCTGGCAGAGTGCTGCCTGAGCGTGTCCACGAGGGACCCTGTGGAATAAACACAGCATCGATCCACTGAAGCTCTCATTCAATAATAAGCCTTGCTTCCACAGACAGTAAAAAGTGTATTCTGTAACTGTAGACTATACTCCTGGTTTACCGTAATTCTGCAGTCCTTCCCTCTGCTTTCCAAGCCCACTCCATAAAGAAAATAGATAGATTATAAAATCTTAGAATACTCAACCTCAAAAGAGGGATCCAGTAGGAAAGGAAGCACTAGTGAGCAACTACAGAATCCACCAGTCCAGCTAGATATAAAGAGGCTAGAGCCAATAATGTACATGATGCTGCCAAAGGCCTTTGCCTTCTCAGAATAACCCAGTTTATCTTCAAGTGAATCCAGAAGAGGTACAAGAAATCTATGAATAGGTTTTTCAAAAACAATCCAAACCAATAATAAAAATCTTCAACCTGATACAATGATTAGAAAATGATGGGGTGTTTCAGTCCATTCAAATAACTAAGGATTACATTAAGATTAAAGACATGCAAACTCACTGTTCTTCAGTATATTATCTGGACATAGCATATATTGCGCAATAAAGTAATACCCAAAGTAAATATAATGCTATTGTTGAGGAAATTAAGCTGTTAAAAAAAATTCAATCACAGAGCTGGAGAGGAAGAAATCTATTCAATGCTCTTGTTTCTGATCTGTTAATGGTTAGGTCATGGTTGACTTTGCTTCTAAAATTCAGTTTTTCATTCACAAGATCAATATAAAACGTTAAAAGAGATTTTTTCTCATGCAGCTGTGTATCTCTGTTTTGTCATTTCACATCATGTAGAAGTGCTGAATGCTGTTTGTTTTTTACATGTAACATTACCTTCAAAACGTTTTATTTGTTGTATATTAAAGTAAGTACCAACATTATCAGAGTAGCTTTCCTACACCTATGGGATCGCCATACATTTTTATGTAAGCTGTTCATCAGCACTTTTATGCTTAGGCAAAATGCTCCAAGTAACTAATAAGAGAAAAAAATACGTTATCACATATCTTGATTTTACATTTCTTAATGATGCTCTGTTGTGTAAAGAGAAAAAAAGAAATGGGGAGAGATCAAAGTGATAATACCAAGATGATTCTCAAAGAGCAATGGTGACACAAAACTGTTCTCATTTGTTAATGTTTTCTCTTTAGCTTTCCTTCTATTGACTAACCAGCAGAACCAAGTTTTTAGAAATGCATGATTGTGATAAATCAACTTGGCATCAAATTTTAAGCTTCAGGGTGCACTAGGCAGAACACAATGAGTCACTACAGAAAAGCAAAAGCAGAGAAAAAATTGTAAAATGGAATCTGAGCTCAGACAGGGAGGAGAGAATAAGGATAAGAGTTTGAAATCATTATAATAATGTAATTTCTAAGCTAGATATGTAGCTTGGTCTTTATTGTACCATAGTCTAGAAATTTCTTTACAAAGCTGAAGGATTCCAGACATACCTGAAAGAAAAACACAAGTTCTGGAAATAGTGCAATTTATTGGCAGAGAGGCACTATTGCAACAAAACAAGTGAACGATCAAAATTAAAGTGGTGTATTTCTAAGTATTCTCACAGGTTTTATACACTGCCCTGGGAATAAACCAAAAGGCCTCCACAAAGTGATAAAACTTAAGCCTCCAGCATTACTGAGTATTATAGATCTGACTGAAGTGAATGTCGACTGCCTCCTTTAAGTCATAAGGTCTTAAGAAGAAATTGAATAGTGAATTTCTGCTAGTATCACACACACACTGTCCTCTCTGATTCACTGCTTTCATTCATCTCACTGTCCTCAAATTTATAAAGATGCAGAGAAAGTATAAATATTCATGCCATATATGAAAACAAACCATGCAGCTTTCCTTCTTAGGAAAGTATCAAATGTGAAATACTGCTACAGACAAGTTCTGAAAATGATACACTTGACACATCAGTGAAAGCTAAAATAACAAATGGTGCATTTAAATCCTGGAAATGAACCTCATGACTTGTACAGAAACAAAACATGATAAAACCACTTCGATTAATTCCCTGAAAACTCTTACACTTGGGAGAGGTAAATAACATTACTAATCTTAAGAGCAGCTAAACACTTCACAGGGTCAGATCCTAGGAAGCTGCAAATTCATATGTCATAAGGCAGTAGGAGATATATAGAATTTTCTGTAAAATAACAATGAATAATCAAGAACTCTGACTATGTTTCTTAACAACTACCATTAAGCTGTGATGAATTAGATAGCTGATAAATATCTGCCTTTAGAAAACATCATTAAAAGGCCTGTAATACTAGGGGAAGAAGTATCATAAAAACCTAAAGATGCATCTTGAGCTTGTCAACAGAGGTCTCACTTACACCGATCCTTGAAATGAAGGTATAGCAGAAATATAGTGATCAAAATGCAGTGTTTACATGCTAATCTGGATTTGATAGTGTTTAAAACCGCTCAAAATTTTCCAACACAAACTCTTAATTCTAGCTTTGCCTAAGAATTCGAAGAGAGGAAAAGAGTCTCATTCAAATCATAACTACAGTTATTGTCCACTCTAAATAAAATTAGATTGACTTGCCTAAGCTTAACTTTTCTTGAAAATTCTCTTTGAACTCTAGAACTTCCGACTTTCAGGATTCTCTTCGGGTCTCTATCTCACACTAGTGACCAGCACTCAAGGTCATGACTGGTGCAGCCCATTTCACTGACTAATTTTAAAAAATACTTTGTTTGGGGTTTCTTTAGCTGGTTAGTTGTGGGGTTGGTTTGGGATTTTTCTGTTGTATTGTTGGGGAGAAGTTGGGGGTTTTTTTGGGTTTTGTTGTTGGGGTTTTTTAAATATAGAAAGAAAAAATATCAAAACTTGTCTAAATAAAACTTTCTAGATATTTTTTCTTAAAGATACTACATATCTTTGGCAAATTCACCACTGAGTCTGTCAGAAAACGAATTAAACCCAAGATTGACCCAAGAAGGTTGCATCACATGTATAAAATTAAAGAACCTGTTCTGAGTAGGAAGACTTGATTAAATGCATTCCAACTCAATGTATAGTCTTCAAAGTCAGACACAGAAATATCTAGTAAATAAATTACATGAGAAGCAGCCTTGCACCTGGCTTATCCAAATAGTCTAAAAACCATTCTTGACACCTTATCAAACATAATCACCTCCACTGAGAAACATATATAAAAACTCAAATCTCTCTATTGCAAGGCAAACAATTTCTTAAAATCATGTAAGAAGTATTGTAGAAGAACGCATCTGAAGATGCATTACACATTAAACTAGCTCCCAGTAAAGAAGTATTTGGAAGAAATCAGGATTTTGGAAGTGAAAACTCAGATTAAACTTTCTGGCTTCCTTATATTACCTCCCATCACTAAGACATCAGTTAAAGCCACTTGGAAATCTTTCCAAAATTAACACTCAAATGTTTATTTCATTCTGTAGTTTAAAACATTGAGAAAACAAGTGCATACAAAAAATAGCAGGATTGGTTTTGCTAATGTTTTACTTCTGTTTGTTCATTACACAAAACTATTTCCCCCCTTCCCTTTCACATCTACTGAGACATTTACCTTTTCTGTTCCCCTCCACTCAGTTTCATTGCTCAACAGATCATTCTTCATTCCCTCTCTCATTCCAGTTACATGATTTTCAGACTGCTTCCTTTTTGCAATTACTGTTCCAAGCCTTTAACTGGTGGCTTAAGAACTCACATATCTTGTAATTTAAATACTTCTGTAGTAAGAAATATTTATAGAATTAAAACCAAAAGCACAACAGGCTTTATATAAATTTATTAAAGGCAGGGTTTCTCATACCAGCATATCATAATCTGCATTACAAAAAACACATTTGAGATCTTCTGGGATCTTTCCATTAGGCTTTTTAGATCTAAGTGTGTCCAAGTGTGACTCCTTTCACTCAGTGAGATATCTACATATATATACACATGTAGATATATATATGATCAGCATTTGGTATGATAGTCCCCTCTGCAAAACTGATTTTCTCATGGTTTGTATCAAAATTTCCTGCATTTCTTTTCCTAGTTTAATATAAAGATAGACGTGTGGGCAGGAATATAAATATATATGTACATAACAGATGCCTATTTAGGAAGTGAGCAGACTTTGACTTCCTTTGCTCTGTCACATATACTCACTGTCTGTTTTTAAGCACACACTGCTGTTAGCAGAGACAAGTAAGTTAAATTGATTACATTACTGGGACTCAAGTATTTCTACCTCTATACTCTGTTAGTCCTCAGTTATATTATTTCCCTTCTGCATGAATTACACACCCAGTGCTTATACGCCTTTTATTTTACTTCCCCCAGATAAAAAATATGCAAACCTTTTTTTTCACTGTACAATAGCGATTCAATTCCTTTTCCAAGGCCTGCAAAGTGATTTTGCTAAGGACCCCTAGGAAGGAAGAACAAATCATCTCTGTGCCTTCTGGCATTTGTTACCATCTTTACAAGCAACCCAGGGAATGAGATCTACCAGTATCCTAAGATAAGAATGACATGGAAGACAGACCAAGGAGGTGCTAGTGCCCTGAGCTGGAGGACCATGACTGTGAGACTGATCAACTCCCAGTTGACCCTGAACTTGTACAGGATCTACTACTCCAGCTGGATCCCTAGAAATCTATGCGGCCTGATGGGATTCATCTAAGAATCCTCAAGGCGCTAGTTAATATCTTCACAAAGTCTCTCTCAACGATTCCCGTCTTGGGAATCTGCAGAGATCCCAGCTGACTGGAAGCTGGCCAATATTGTCCTGGTTCTTGAGAAGAGCAATATGGAGGTCCGCAGAAAATACAGGCCTGTCAGTCTCACTTCAGTGCCTGGTAAAAGTGTGGAAAATACTATTCTGGGAGGTATTGAAAAACACCTTGAGGACAACACAGCCATTGGGCACAGCCAGCACAACTTCATGAGAGGAAAGTCCTACTTGTTGAACCTGATTTTCCTTAGGACAGGATAACTCACCCAGCTGATCTAGGAAAGCCAGTAGATGTAATCTCTTTGGACTTCAGCAGAGCTTTTGGTACTCTCACAGTATCCTTCTGGACAAAACATCCAGCACACAGCTGGATAAACGCATCATGGGATGGGCAAGCAACTGGCTCTCACAGGTCAGGCACAAAGACTTATAGGGAATGAGATGACATCAGACTGGCATTTGGTCACCGATGGGGTTCCACAGGGCTCCATCTCTGGCCCAGTTCTCCTCACCATCTTCATTAAGACCTGGATTGGGGGACTCAAAGAAATACTAAGTTTGCTGACAACACTAAATTAGGGGGAGCTGTCAACTCCCTTGAAGGCAGAGAGGCCCTGCAGAGAAACCTGACAGATTAGAAAGATGGGCATTCACCAACCATATGAAGTTTCACAAGGCAAAGTGCCAGATTCTGCACCTGGGATGGGGCAACCCTGGGTGTGTGGACAGACTGGGGAACAAGAGGCTGGAGAGCAGAGCCACAGGAAAGGGACATGGGGGTCCTGGTTGACAGAAAGTGGATTATGAGTCAGCAGTGCCCTGGCAGCCAGGAGGGCCAAGCGTGTCCTGGGGGGCATCAGGCACAGCATCGCCAGCTGGGCAAGGGAGGGGATTGTCCCGCTCTGCTCTGCGCTGGGGCAGCCTCACCTCGAGTGCTGGGGGCTGTTTTGGGTGCCACAATATAAAAAAGACAAAGCTATTAGAGAGTGTCCAAAGGAGGGCCATGAGGATGGTGAAAGGTCTGGAGGGGAAGCCATATGAGGAGTGGCTGAGGTCACTTGGTCTATCCACCCTGCAGAAGAGGAGACTGAAGAGAGACCTCACTGTGGTCCTCAACATGCTCACAAGGGGAAGCAGAGGGGCAGATACTGATCTTTTCACTCTCATGCCCAGTGACAGAACTCAAGGAAATAGCATGATATTTAGGTTGGATATCAGGAAAACCCAGAGAGTGTTTGGGCACTGGAACAGGCTCCCCATGGAAGTCACAGCACCAAGCCTATGTGAGTTCAAGAAGTATTTGGACAATGCTCTCAAGGACGTGGTGGAATTCTTGGGAAAGTCCTGGGCCGAGCTAGGGGTTGGACTCAATCATCCTGATGGGTCCCTTCCAATACAGCATATTCTATGATCCTAGGATTTTAAGACGGGAAAACAAGATGGGTTGTCACAGAAGAACGGAACATCTCAGAAACTGGTAAGGACCAGCAACAAGTTCACCTGTAGTCCAGGCTGAAGTCCAGCATTTAGATATCCCTGTAAGGAGTGCTCAGTGAGTTTATATTTCTGAAATACATATCATAGCATCCTCTCACTAAAGCAAAAACAACTGAAATGCAAAGTGCCTCAGAACTATTATTAGAATCCAATATACTTTTCAATTAAAATCAATTTATAATAGCCAGATTAGATGACAAGTTCTTTAAATCTTTGAGTTATCCTCCTGTTCCTGGGGAGTTTAAAGATTCACCCAGTGAATCTTTTAGCCTTGTCATCGTTTTATTTAGATTAATAGCTGCATTTGTTTTGGTTTTAGTACCAAGTATTATTCAGAAAATAAAATACAAGGAGAGGGACACCTACCACAGGGATTTTTTATTTGTGCCAAACAAGGAAAAGTCCACAGCATTCCTGCTCAATTTTCATTTTAACACGTATTCCCCTCTCACAAGTGCAGATACCTACAGGCCCCTACTCTTGGATAAACTGCCACCTGCCCAATTTAAATCTGCCTTGCCTTAGAGTCAGCAAGAAGGAAGCAGCAGAAGGACAGTAGTTATATACATGGTCTTATAGTAGCCTGCTGCCCATCCAGATCACACAGGATGTTCTTTAGGTAAGGTCAAACAGACTTCAGGTATTCAGATCCATTACATTTCACATCAGCAATAGCTCAGTCACAGGGGTCATTCTTTCCCTTACACTGTAGCAATCTCAGTGGTGTGTACTGAAAAAGAGATTGAGTTCCAATGCCAGATTAAAGTTATAAGCCTAAAAGTCACTATTTATGGTCCTATCACTGCAGCCTGCTTTTTCACTTTGGACAAGTCAGGAAAAATTTGTCTGTTCAGTCAATTAACCATTTGAAGCAGCTATTTCTACTTCTACACATGGAAGTATAAGATTGTGTTGCAAAAAGAGACAGACTTTTCCAAATTACAAAAGATAGTTTAATAACACAAATTAGACTAGATCAATACCCCATCTGATCACTTGTTAATGAAAGTCATGAGGCCACCTTCAGTCAGGTGGAAAAACAATAAAACACTACATGATGTAAAAAGAACACACAAAAAACCAAAAACAAACCAAAACACCCACCCACAAAGAAGATATGTTCATATGGGAACGATTAAGTTTAGACTCAAAGAAAAACTAACACTCTTCCACTTTTAATATCAATACTTTTTTCTGTTATATGTAATATATTTTGTCAAATGCTTCTGCTGTTAATCATATGAATGCTATTTTCCAACACACCTCTCCTCCACCTTTTTTAATAGTAGAGGCTACAGTGTTTCATTTTTCATTTGCACTTGTGTGTGTCCGCGGCAACCAAACACAACACACAAAAGCACAGCATAATCCATGGATATTTACTGTGGTACATGCTCTGCTATTTATTCTAATATAATTACTACAGCACAGAATAGAATCAACAAGGTTGAAGGTAATTGAGCTGATATGTCATTGTGTACTAATTTTTAAAGGGTATTTGTAGTGGTGAATAGTTCATTCAAGAGGCTCATATCTGAATCTTCTACAAGAGACTAATAATTGAAGATCTTCAATTATGAAGATCTGGGCTGTTTTGGAAGTTGTTGCACTTGGGATAAATGGGGGAGTGTCTCCCACCAATTTTTAAAGAGAGGCTGACTCATGAGATAGGTTTATTTTTCTGGCCATAGAAGCACAAACTGCTACTTGTTCCAAAACAAGATCTCTCAAGATTGACAAATGGCTTAACCTTTGACACAGTCTACTCCTCAGTAAACCAGAGACAAAACTGAGCATCACCTAGTTATGAAGAATCAGTAACCAGCACATATGCTAAACACTATGAATATAAAAAATATAGTTACCTAATTATTTGTCATGATTTAACCCCAGTCAGCAGTCAAGTACCACATAGCCACTCACTCACTCCCCCACTCCCAGTGCGATCATGGAGAGAATCAGAAGGATAAAAGCTGGAAAACACTTCAGTTGAGAAAAAAGACAGTTTAATAGGGAAAGCAAAAGCCACACACACAAGCAAAGCAAACCAAGGAATTTATTAATTAATTCATTGCTTCCCATGGGCAGGCAGGTGTTCAGCCATCCCCAGGAGAGCAGGGCCCCATCACATGTAACTGTTACTTGGGAAGACAAACACCATTATTCCAAACATCCCCTACTTCCTCTTTCTTACCCCCACTGTACTTACTGAACATGATGCCACATGGTCTGGAATATCCCTTTGGTCAGTTGGGGTCACCTGTCCTGGCTGTGTCTCCTCCCAACCTCCCATGCACCCCCAACTCCCTCACCACCGTGGCAGCATGGAAAGCAGAAAAGGCCTTGGTTCTGTGTGAGCCCTGCTCAGCAATAACAAAAACATCTCTGTATTATCAACCTTGTGTTCAGCACAAATCCAAAACACAGGCCCATACCAGTCACTTTGAAAGACTCTAATTCTATCCCAGCTGAAACCAGCACCTTACCATGTATTATGACACTAAGAAATATTCCTAGTTAAATGACACCTAAAATATTGTGGGTTTTGTGATTTTAAGAACAACTCTATAAGGAATGAGTTGTCAGAGACTTACCAGAAACTTGATAACACTAGAGTCATCACTTTGTTTTCTTCCCTCTTCTCCTCCTTTCTAGAATATTCAGTTCTAAATTCCACTTTTCCAATCTGATTTCCTTGCACTTGGAGGAGCTACTGCCAAAATGAGTGGCTTGTGTCTAATATTGATCAGCAGGGACAGGAAAATGTGAAGTATGGCACTTGTGTGGCATAGTCCATTACTGTTTTGAGGATATCCATCAAATCCAAAACATAAGTTAAATATCTCTTTTAAAAATCATATTAAAACAGAAAACCATTCAAAATATTTTGATACCATTTGTGGAACACTAATGTGCAAGTGGAGGAAGCAACTCAATTTAATATTATGCTGTAATAATTTGTGCAACACTAAGAATGGTGGTAAAAAATGAAATGAGAAATTTATGCTCTTGCCTCATAGAAGTCTATCACATAAAAGACATCCCACTGCTATATTCATAATCTTGGTCAAACAACCTACAGAAAAGGCAGTTACTCTCTTGATTCTCACCATGATTAATTTTAATAAATTATCATAGTTTGTGTAAACCCCATTTGTTCTACTCCTGCTCAGCTCCTCAAAGCTTTCCAGTAACACTAATGTGGGTTTTTAAACAGAAAAAGTCAGTAATTTGTTTTACATCATCAATGCTGCAACCACTGTCTTCAAATTCTGTTCCAAAGATACACATGCTGCCTAGAGAGATCCACTATTTTGTTATCATAACTTTGGTCTCTTCTTTCTGTGAGAAAATCCAGTAAATAAATTATTTAGAGATGAGAATTAATTTAAGAAGAATACATGTCCCAAGACCAAGCTGCAATGCAGGCTTTTAAAACAGACTAAATGTGTTTGTTCTTCGGCTTTAACAAGAGTAACTACACTTGTAAGTTCCCAATAATTTGATATTTAAACATGTTCAGAGCCAATCAAACAATGGTTTATCCTCAAGGAGAACCGCTGCTCTGCCAAGGAAATGAAGCAAATCAAACCTTTCAAAGGCAGGTGCATTTTAGAGGGCACAGAGCAAGGGCAACTGGCACCCTCACATACGAGCAGAGGTGTGGAAGGCTGACATTGCAGAAAAATCCTGAGATTTTATTTAACCAAAAACTAAAGCCCATCAGATTCTGTTTGCAAACTGAAAGCATCTTGTTAAAAAACACAACACGTCCAAGGCTCTATGAAAACATTTTCTTGTATTTGCAGCAAGGACAAGTCAAGTTATCTCAGATTCCCCTCTGTTGAATGAACCAAGTCATTAAACTGGCATTTGCATTGAAAGGCTTTTCACAGGGTTTTCTGTCAGGCCTTTCAAACAGGGATGAAATGAATGAGGGCCAGCTTACAAATGATGCATTGTTGAATGTATGTGGGAGCAAACAGCCACCATTGTGAGTGCAGGTGGGAAAGAAAAATGAATAGACAAGGAAGTTCATGGAGACGAAGACTCATTATTGATGGGCTGTGTGCATGTCTTTAATGAAGCTTACCCAATAAAAGATAGATTTTCCCCTTATCCACCTCTTTAAAAATTAATTCCCCTGAAAATATACAATGGTTAAACATCTCAGATTATACATGCTTTTCTTTTATCATTACACTACTAATTTATATCTAGAAATATCTTCCTAAAAGTATCTCACGGGATTTAGGTATTTCAAAACTCAATTTTTTACAGAAATATGATCATGGCCTTTTATTCAGATGAGGAAACTGAGGCAGGTTACCAACAGGATGCAAAAATGACAACTTAAAATGTAGCACTTTCTAACTCCTATCCTTTAGCTAAGGAATTAAACATCAGCTTTCATTTTATCCTTCCTCAAGCAGGATGCAACCACATTCCCTAATGCCAAACAAGAACAAAACCAGAAGCACAGATGCTTCAATGACACTGCATAGAAAATATTATCTTCCTGTTACAACCTTTTTCTCTGTAAATAGTCTCAAATAGTCTTCTGCTATATTTTTAACAGCTGCTTCATTAGTTTTCTCTCCTGTTGCCTGGTGGCAGCTTTCATCCATGTTTTCCTCATTGAAAAGACACTTCAAGTCTTATTTGAAAAGATTTCTTTGCCATTCTGTTGTCTTCCTCCAGCTTTTATTTTACAGTAGAACATGCTTAGGTAGTACTTCTGTGCTGTCATTTCTGGATCATTACAGTCTCTCAACATTTAATTTTGCAAGTTGTTTCTATTTACAGTGGAAATGCTTAATTCTACTAATTTTCAACTCACAAACTGTATCTTGGTTTCTTAAGAATATCATTACCTTCACAAGATCCTTGAAAACTGCTTATTTTACTCCATGTCACCAGAGATCTTAACCACTGTATAGTTTTTCTCCACGTTAATAACATTAAACAGTGTGGGGGCAGGAACAGATCCCCAAGGGACTTTAGTAGAAATACATCTGTAATACCAAGACCCCTGAGCAACTGCCATCAGAGAACCAAAAGTACCATCTTTACTACATCAACTACATCCTGCAAGGGGAAATAAACACTTTACAGAACTTTTACTTCCAATATAAGAACGTACTGATCCTTGAACTTAAAGGTCTAACCCAAAACTGAAGTCAAGAAGGGAGCACAGGTTGTGAATCCCAACCTCACTCCCCTAGGGTCTCTAAAATGCTAGGATTCAGGCACAGCTCTGCATACCTTGCACAGCTCTTTGTGTTAATTGCGAATCTCACTTGCTGCAGATCATCATGCATTCCAGAGAGATTATGCAACACTCATCTGGGACTAATGAGTGAGTATGAGATTTTTGAACTGAAAAGGTTCTAACTTAGACTAATATCAAATACACTTGGAATTTAATTAAAAATAGAAAGCTAGCCTGATTATGCTTTTTAAAAATTATTTTACTGATTAGAAGTAATTGTATTATTTTTTACATTTAAAATGCAGGTCTTAAATTGAACATTCATCCATTCTTTGTTCTTTTTAATTATTGATACCACACTATCAACTGTCTTCTGGAATTTCCCTAATGCTCCAATATTTAGGCTATACCAATGTTACAGATGACTTGTCCAGATAAGTCTTAAAGTATCTCCCAGAAGTTCAATCCAAATATCTTGATAGAAATCAAAGATTAAAAATATCTTGCTTCAATAAATACTACTAGCAAAATAGAAAAGAATTATTGGTTAGCTAGATAAGTTAGTACTTTTCCAAAACAAAAAAATTAATCTTCCTGAATTATTGGTAGTACCACTGGTTCTATGTTGTTAGATTTATATCTTCTTATATACCCTTTTTTCCCCAAGACATACATGCTTGTTTATAAAAATATGAAATGTATTTTATTAATATAATACCCATATTTTAAACAATTTCTATACATCATCCTTTTGTCTATTACCCTGAGGTACCTCACTGTGTCATTTTATGTTTCCATTTGTAGTTACTTAAAGTACAAGTACTTTAAGATAAATTTTACCTTTTTAAAGTTTCATTTTCTCTACAAACTTTGTTTTGACCCATGAAGCACACTTTTTAAGATCATAAGCATAAAACATTCTGAAAACATTTCCCAGGCATCAGTTATTCTTCTCTCCAAATCCCCTCTCCTAGTTCAGGAGTCTCATCTGTTTTCAACTGTACCTGGCTGCATCGAGAATCCAGCATGTTTTCTATTGGTTTGGAGCTTTCCTTTTGCACATAAGTCAAAATCCCATTATAACACATACCTTTTGGTTCAGTCATGTTTTATTCTGTCTGATTTATGCTCACTATAAA
The DNA here is from genome assembly GCF_020740725.1 of Corvus hawaiiensis. Lineage (NCBI taxonomy): Eukaryota > Metazoa > Chordata > Aves > Passeriformes > Corvidae > Corvus > Corvus hawaiiensis. Next base: position 42,978,889 of record NC_063218.1, on the reverse strand, counting down.
ACTCTTTACGTTGTATGTAAGGGTTTTGAACATGGAATTTGTAGTCTATACAAGTGCTAAAGTTATTTGAGCTGGGAGGGCGGGGGACACCACACACCACTGGCAACGTTACATCTCTAACATATGACATGGAAGTTGAAACCATCTATGGCAAAGCATTTTCCCCCCATCAGTTTATAGATGGCAAATAATTGAATAGTCCATTTTCTTGTGTGATTTGGCAACTAATAGGAAATAGTAATTATGTTTACATTTTTATTGTGAACATGCAAGTATTCTAGATCATTTGCTCCTACTTATCAGGAATCTGGAAAGTAACATCATTTTATGTGACTGCAACTTCATTTCTTTTTCACCTACTTAGTTTTTCTTAATGAGATCATAAATATTTATTTTAACATTTCAAATCCAGGGACTGAAATAGCCATATTTTAGTTACCACTTAGTCAAGTTTAAATTTAGAAATGAGCAATTCCAATTAATCTTAAAAATAGGAAGAAGAATAATTGGGCTTCTAACACTGAGTTTAGCAGTTACATGATTTCTTTTCATATTCTGTCAGGCTGATGATTGCCTTTCTTGCTTTTGACTCTGTGTTCTAGCCCAATCCATACATCTTCAGCACTTTAGTCATGATTTTAAAGAGGTTCTGATGTATCTAGAAGACTCATTCTTTGAACACAATTTCCCTCTATGCTTGGCAAAAATCACAAGTTGTACAGCACCATTCTTCCACAAAAGAGGAACCAAAATATATTAGCACCCTGTGTGCACCTGTTTTGTCAGTGATTCACATCAAGTGTCATCCTCTATTCATTGAGCAGAAAAGAAATTCAGACTATTTGGGACAATTTTCACATTTCCTCTGGGGTCTCTTGAGTGATCCATTTGTCTATAAACGTTGGGGGTGGGGGACTGTTGAGTTTTTTGAGGGTTATTTAGCTTTTTACCACTGTTCATTAACTCTCACCTACAAGTCACAGGCAGTCTCTGTTCTCTGAGAAAGCTGCGCTTTACACCCATCGGAGCAATTTCTCCTATCACCACTCTCTTGGAAAAGACTTATTTTATCTACTTAAACATAAAAATTCAAGTATTATGAATCTTCTGGACATATATCCTGGCATAGTAGGTCTGAAATTGGAAGCCTGTATACAATACCACTATACAGTACATCAATTATTAGACTAGCCTCTATTCCTGAAAAAAAAAAATTTAAAAAACCAAAACCTGTCACAACTACCCACATTCCCCACAAAACAACAAGAAATATTGCACAAATTGCAAACAGAAGTCATTCCTTTAATTTATGCTGCAACTCTACTGAGCACAAGCCTGCATTCAAACAAGCCTCTCAGACCTTCCAAACATTCTTCAACCTTCTTCCCTGCAAATCCTGTTGGCTAGCTACATTCACCTAGAAGCTGCACTCAAAAACAACCACTTCAGTACACCTAGTTTCAGCCAACACTGTTGGCACCAAGATGTAAACAGTACTGTTTTGTCTGTACTTTGTAAGGTCAGTAAGTCTTCAGCAAGGTCCAGCTTCAAAAACTGAATATTTAACACTTTGTAAATCAGATGCAATATTTTAATATCCAAATCAGTATCTGATAAAAGTTTGCTGAAAAAATAATGAAGTTCATTTTAATGAAAACACATCAGAACTTCTGAGCTCTTCAGTTCCAAGCTCATAAATAGCCCTGTTTTCTTGCCATTGAAATATTATGCATTTCAGAAAGACATGACTCACAGATTGTATTACACTCCTTCAGATCATGTACACACACGCATCCCCTTTATCTACAACCTCTGTGGTCAGGAATTCACTACGAATTATTTGTTTGATACTACAGCTTAAATGAAAAGTATTATTTCATTTCTATTCACAGTCCAGATTGTAAAAAAAATAATAATCTTAAAATCTTTAATATGCATATCATAAGATCTTTAATGTATGCCTCCCACCTCAGAATCACAGGGAGAAGCTCAGAAAAAGCAAGATTGAATTACTAAATGAAATGTTGAGCACTCTTGTCAGATTAACAAGCAGCTAAACTAAACTGTGAAGATCCAACAGCACAAGAATGTGGAGCTCCTCTTCAACACAAGTTAACAAGAAGTATATGGAAGTGACACTCAGGAACCCATAAACTTGACAGTAGGTGACAAAAAATAGAAAGGACTTTGTTATCAAGTCTGCCATCTGTTTTTATAGCTTCCTACGTCATTTACATAAGAAGTAGATAAGAGATTTAAATGAGAAATTCATTAGACTGCATGTTAGTGATATACCAGGCACTCATCATATTGGTGATATCAGTCACTCACTGAGATGAAGTACCTGGCATTAGGTGAGGGTAGTAAGGCAGCAGTTGAACAACAACAGCTCTTTGTCAGCCCTAGGACCAAAAGCTATTACCTCTACCTAGGTGTAGCCATCCCTTACAAAGCCTGCATCTCAAAATTAAAACAGAAGTGAGACGCAAGCTGTCTTTAAAAATGGGTTTATGATTACCTGAGATCAACAAATCATATTTAGTAGGTTAGTACTTAGATGCAAGGTAAAGATTAACAATGCAGAGACATGGCAAGTTCAGTTTGCTGCAAAGTAATCCACTACTGGATTAGCAAATAATTTGATTATTTTGTGCTGCTACATGAACTAAAAAACCAAACATCACCACCCCACACACAAACATACACAAAAGACCAACAGTAGAAACAGGTAAAAGCAAAGGACAAAGCAGGCCTGCCCTTCAGCTGCATGTCAGTCTTAACTCAGGTGTGCAAGCACTGTAGTTCATTGCTTCAAGGTGACATAAAACCTGTCAAGTAGCAATCAACCCATTGCTTCTACCCTACCAATTCCTGTGCATCTTTCAGATGCTGGAACAAATCCATCTGAGTTAACCAAGCAAAACAAAATGTTTTATGTGCCACGTGTGTTCCCTAATCTTGTTCAACAAGGGGACACACAGCTCCCCTTCCTTGCAGGCTGAGGGGCTCACAAGGATTCATTAATTTTCTACTCACTTATTCTCCTTCCATTTCTTTTACCACGTGAACACAAAAAATTTCAGACAGCACTGAAGAACTCCAGCATCAAGCCATCCTGGTGGTTCTTATGGGGAGCCACTATATCGAGTTTGCCATAAATACAGCACAATAGTTTGGAAAAAAACAAAACAAAACCACAAAAAACCCTACCGTAATATCAACAAAAAAGAAGAACACTTCTTTTATGACCTTCCTTCCTGAACATTTTGAATATATTTGTCTTCTGAATGGGATGTTTTTAGTGTTGTATACACTATGGTTCATTAGAGTTTCCGTGATCCCCGCCCCATAATTAACCTCAGTTACATTTCCACTACGCATGATTGATCATTGTTTTTGGTAAAGAAGCCTGTTGTTATTCAGGATAATATAAGGCTACCGTAGTAACTGAAAAACAGTAATGTCTCCGTATAACATTTTTCCATCACATCTATATCATTTGTTTCAAAGGTTGTTTCAGAATTTGTCCTTGTCAGTATACAAAGTGAGATAAGGATCATTCCAGCTAATGTAACAAGGCATTTCAGAGGATGAAAATAGAGCCAGACACCAATAATGCACATGGAAGTACAAAGTAAGCTGAGTTGTGCTAAACATTTTTTATCGTCATTATTATCTACTTAGACTTTAGAAAAAGTTATCCAGCCTTTTGTTTTGTACTTTTCTATTCTGAACCAAAAAAAAATTCATAAGAACATACAACATATTTCTTTATACCAGACTGACAAAATTCAACACAGTTTAACAGCAAAAGTAATAATTTTTAAAACCCCACACCTTTTAAAATATAAGGTATTTGCTCTGAACTTTGCTTTGAATTCCTATTTTTCAGTGATTGAATGCAGCTGATTCTCTAAGTTCTTCAACTTAAATTCACTACCACAAGTACACCACTTGATATCCCTGGGACCAATCAATTGCAAATTCAGTCACAGCAATTTTGTGGAGAATGAAGTTATCTGCAACATTACACTGTTATGCTACAAGTGCTAAGTTTCTTGCTGATGGAAATGGCCACTTCACTAGCACTCACATAGAACAGTAGTTCTGAGACTCATTTGCACGTACTAAAAGATGGCAAAGCAGTCACTGGTTTTTGACCTGCTTAGGTTTGTAAAATTTTTTTGTATTTAAACATACAGCTTAAGCTGAACAATTTGTCACACATTCTGAAATACCAAAACATCAGCATCATGCTCCAACTATTCCTTTTCTGCTTAAATTACTATATTTAAAAGAGCAGTTCTGTGTTCCAAGGAAGATGGAGATTAGAATAATTTCACAGTTTTCTATGATTCTTTGCAGCATTTACTCTTGAATAAGCAGAAGAGGCAACATACAGAAGGACCTGGAAATGACTACATTACACCACTTTCACCGAGTGGAAGAGAAAGTAAATTCATCACATGGGGTCATCTGCCTCATTAGCACTACAGTTTTTCTGGGTTTATTCCATCTGGAGTACAGCAATTCCTGCTTCTTTCCTATTCTGCAACGTATTAGCAATGTCTATATTATGTTGTTAGACATATGCAGGTGGCTGTCATTGCTATCAGCAGACAAGTTTTCATCCAAGGGAAACACTGATTTTGATGAACAGCAAATAAACTACATTCTTTGTTCTTAATTGAGCAGACAGGTGTGGCTTTCATCAGCATTCAGTAAGACCTACCTTGCAAAATATAAGCAGAATAAATTTCATAAAAAGAACACATACAAGCTTACGCTTCATTTATGTACAGGAACAAGCGGAAAAAGCAAAGCAATCACCAGAACTGCTGCTTCCAGCTTCAGTGAGATTCTCAATTGATGCAAACTGCAGTAAGTCCAGCTAAGTCAAAGCAATTATTTGCTCAGTGCAGCAACAGAAGCTTACTGCAGCTGTTAATATGACCATTTATCATGTCCTTTGAAGTTGGTTAATAGTACTTTCAAAAAAATATCTAAAGTACAATTAAAGGAGTGTGTTTGTTATTTTTTGTATGTTACACTGGCATTGGCAAAAATTCAGATCCACCAGCATGGCTGAGAAAGAAAGATGAGTCAAAATGAAGAAGCAGTATATCAGGACTTGCAGATCTGTAAGTACACAGCTGTGGGGTAGACAGGTGAGTTACGGGGTAAATGACCTGGCAAAGCCTGAAGTTACTGCTGCCTTTTAGAAATCAATTGTTGATCTGAAAGCACTTTAACTTTTTGAATCCCCCAAAATATCTACCAAAAAAGGCTTCCCGTATCTCTCCAACTACTGTGTCACAGACACACAAGCCTGAACACAGAACACAGCCTGACACACAGAAGAATTCCATAAAAGCTCTCAATACTAGACCAACATATGACTTGCCCATCTATCGCAGCTGGATAGGACAGGCACTGGACTACAGAAGAGCACTGCCCTCTGGGCAGGAGAGATCAAGCAGGTTGTCAAGGTGGGAGGTACATTATAGCAAAGACTTTGTAAAATAATATTAATCTGGGTTAGGAACTTTTGCCATCATTAAGAAGTGCTTGAGAGGAACTCAATTTGCCAGTATGAATTTTGCCCTGGAAAAATCTAATCTGCAAAAAGCACACAAATTCCATGTCTTCCCCACTTCTGAGGGTGGAGGCTTGCATTTGTTAACAGCAGAAGACCAGAGTTCAGTCACTTCTGTATTACAACTGCAACTCCACAAGGATTTGTAAATACAGGGTTTAAATACAGCTTAAAAAAACAAAAACAGAAACAAGAACTTGCCCTTTTTATGTGCTGTTCAAGTTATTTACTAAATCTTGCTTAAGCTCTCATAGAGATAACACTCAAGACTTGCAAAGCGTAAACCGAAAAATCTGACTAGTCTGCTTATGTTTTGCATATCAAAAGTTAGTAGTCTGTACTCAGACTCAGAATGTATCTACACACATACCAGCAGAATAGCATCACATGCTCAGATTATAGCAAGGGCATGAAATCCACTGCATACAGCAACCTTGTCAGCATGCAGATCCCAAGGATTATTTATGACTGCAGAGGCCAAGAGTAGAAGGAGCTAAAGTGGACTATTTAATCAGGTCAAAAGCAAGACCTCATTCAATTATACAGATACACACACAACACCACCTTTTCCTCTCCCTCCACCTTGCTTATTCTTTTTCATGAAATCATATTCTGGGAGAATACAGTATGTTCACTCCATGATATATGCACCAATTGCTTTTTTTTTTTTTTTTTTTAGAAGCTTGGATAATCTTTATGGATTTTCCAATAAATCAGCAGTTGCATTGCAGAAGATGCCTGTATTCAGCATGTCTCAAAACATAACAGAGCCTCACCAAACCACAGGCTACACTCCCACCCAACTCTTGCCGGCACCAGATATACTCAGAAGTCATGGGTAGATGCATTCCATTGCTATATCATGGATTAGAGAAGATAATCTGTTGCCAATTCCTTCACTAAACCATAATGACAACAAAACCAGGATCCATCTAGATTGCTACATTGAAATTCAGGGAATTTCTTGCCTTTACAACTGGAACATCAGTGTTTTGTTACTGCTTTTTTAGTTTTTCCCTTCTCCTACAGGTAAATTTTGTGGTCAAAAAATTGTAATCTGAACATATGTTCAGCTAAGAATGGGCCATAATAAAGGCAAAGACCATCTAATATAACCTTAACCTTTTCACAGTTCTTTTAACATATACAAAAATGCAATCTGATATTCCAACCTTGACTAGATTTGGCTATTTTATGTTGCTGCCTGCTCTGAGCTTCCCCTCCCCCTCCCAAAGACACTTGCTCCTGCCCATGTGCTTTGAGCTCCTTTGTTCTAAGTGCGGGCAAAACCAAATGTAACTCAGACTCTTTAGCAGTGTCTGATTGGCCGCTCACCCCGGGCCCGCCCCCAGTCCTCCCCTTTCCCCTTCTCCGAATAAAAGAGATGGTTGAGGGAGGGTCCCGCCCTCTCTTGGCTCAGCTACCTTCCTGTGAACATCTCTTGTTGTCTGTCTCATTTGAAAGCTTGTAACTGCAGGGAATTGAGCGGGCAGGGAGCTATATTTCTCCCTCTTTGCTTCTGCTGATGGTATTTGCTTTGCAGCTGATACAGGTGCCGATTTTAGAGCTACTAAAGTGCTAGATCGCCCGTGCTACCTCTCAAGGCTGCTCGAGGCTTTCTAAGGCATTAAACCACTAGCCTAGCTGGTAAAAAGCTGAAAAGATACCTTCCACAATTTTATTGCCACAGTGTAGTCCCAGCATGAAGTTTGTCCATGTAAATTTCCCTTTCCTCATACTTCCACTATCCTTACTTTTGGTACTCCTTAACAGTAGACCCAGCAAGTCCTGCCCATCCCAAGTCTAGCATACAAATGTTTCAAATGCAAAATGCAGCATATACCTGATACCTGCTTTGTTATCTGCACTCCATTCTTAATAGATGCAAGAAAATGTCAATATGAATCCAGATGAAAAGTGATGCACACCATTTCCCCTCCCCAGATCCACAAATTATTCCTCATTTTCCAAGGAAAACGAGGGAAGGAGGGAAGGCTACAATAACAGCTTATAGAATTAAAACACAGTTTACATGTTGCTCTTGGTACTACCATCACAAGCAAGCAGACTTCTCACTGATTCATAGAAAGAGGAAGGGAGATAATAAGTTTACAGCAAGTTTAGTGTTGCAGGAACAAGGAATATACTCCTTTTCGTCAAGGCAGAAGATTTTATTTTTGGACTAGAGGTTTTCTGCCTCCCTTGAATTATCTTTTTTGGTTTTCCACACCATTGCTGCCCATACCACTAAAAAATGCAGAACTCCATTCTGCAAAGCTTCCTCATCAATTTTTTTTTACAGGGAAGTCCCTTGCTCTTCTCCTCCTCTCCTAAATACTCATGTCATTGATTTGGCCTCATCTATTTTAATGTCTCTAGTAGATACCAACAGAGTAGTGGGTTTATACTTTGCATTAACCATCCAGAAGGAAAAAAAAAAAAAAAAAAGTAAGACTTTTAAAATTACCTATTCCAATTGCTTAACACTACCTCCTCTAGAACCACCACAGTAAAGAACCAGCCCCCCAATTAGGCTGGCAAAATGAAAAAAAAAAGTAAGTAAAAAGGGAAACAAAAGAGAAAGAAAAAAATCTTTGATAAAATTGAACACTCAATAAAATTAACTACTGTGTAGTATGAAGTAGGGCTAAAACACCAACAACCTTTAGAGGTTGGCCAAAACATACTGAACAGAATAGCAAATACCAAAGTCCTTCCTGTTTTGACTGCCATATTCAGGAGCCATCCTTCTAATCAAACTTGCATTGGTTATCTTCTTTATACTTAATGCAAAATAGGGAAATCAGACCTTGTATCCTATTCATCCAGCTGCTGAGATAATTGAGCAAAGACAGTCAAGTGATGAACAGGAAGCAGTGTCAACAGTTACATTTTGTCCTGTGCTATTTATGCAAGGAATAGATATTAGCAAAATGAGTATTTTTCTGTCCTCACTGGAGGAACAAAAGTGATGTGATGAGAAGTCAATGAGCAACTCATTAGGGTTCATAATATGCTTTAAACAGCACTGCATCGAGCATTATGATCCATTCTTTGGATTAATTCAAAGTCCAAGAGAAGGTTTGAATATAAAAGGAAAAAAAAACCTAAAAAATGGATGTTCTTAGCCAGCACAGTCTCCACTAATGAATTTGTTGACAAAAGCATCTATCGGTTTCATTGCTGTTAGTTCTATAGTCAAGTGAGCCAGCTGGACTCTGTTCTGACTCATGCAGCTTCATATCTAATTAAGTTTCATTTATGGAATCAAACTCCTCCAGTGGTCATAACCTTGCTGGAGACAGAAGGTCATTAGCTTGCAAAAAAACTTTTTATGTGTATTTGTGATAAAGAAAAATACCTACTTTTACTGTCACTTTTCAAAGCAAATATGCAATACTAGGTTATTCAACACAGTCATTCTGTGATCTGAATTATTCCTTAATGTTTATATAGCTCCTATATAGCTCTTTCCCAGATATTTATTTTGGCACCATCATTGGCCCTTGCTTTATATATTCAGCAGCTGCTATTCAGATAATCGAAGAGCTAATGGAAGCCTTTCATGAGAGAAGTAGAGGTGCATTCATTTGCTGAAATCCTGTGAAAGGGTCCTAGTTCTCAATTCAACAGAAATAAAAAGGCAAAAATTTATATATATTAGCACTATAATCTGTACAAATTAGCTGTCACTTACATTTCTGGAGTCATTATTGAAAAAGTTTTAAATTCTAACTGGAAACTTTTATTTGTCCATTTGTGACCACAAGCAAACTAATATATTTCTAATGAAAACAGTCTTATGTTTTTTCAAATAAGTGAATGATAATCACAATAATAACACAACATTTGATAACTTTTTAATTCTCATTCCTGAATTTCTTAGCCAGGAAACAGAAGAAAAATAATTGATGGCTAAATTTGCACATAATTTTCTGTAAAAATAAATTAGTTCTGGTATCTCTCGAAAGGAAGAAAAAGAAGCAGGTGATAAGAAATGGTAAAAAGTCACTGAGATCTCATATTTTTAAATAAATTTTATCAAGTTATCCACAATCTCTGGTGTGCTGCCATTTTCAATACTGCATTTGGAAAATTAAATGATGAAAAACTGCAGTTTCTAGAATTATCAACTGAGGAAGATGGAGAGGGAAAAAAAAAAGAGAAAAAGAGAGAAAAGGAAGAAAGAAAAAAAAGAAAAGAAAACCATAAAAAACAAGTTCACCATGGCTTTAACTTAAAGCCTGCTCTAAATTCTTTTGTCCTCAAGATCATTAACTAAGTCAACTATCAAATATTTTGATTTTTAATAAATTTCAACAGTATTTTAAAAAATGCTAAGAATAATTGCTAAATTTTGATCCTTCCAATGCCCTTGCAGACAAAGTTTTTCACAAGTAAAATATTTCACTTCTTTTCATTTCACCAGCTTCAAAATTAAGGTGCCTACCCTAAAGCACAACTGTTAGGAAGCCATATTAATCTACAAAGAATTTCAGAGATCCGATGTTCACATTCCTCTTGAAACATCTTGCTAGGTTATTTTACCATCCTTTCCTAAGTATGTGTCAAATTTAAAAATACTATAGATACTGGAAGGAATTTTGATAAAGGATAAGTTTTTTTATTATTAATTCCTTCCAGAGTATTAGCTGAAGATCAAATATAATTTGTGGCAATAAGAGGACTTAATCTCAAAACCATATACTTACTTTACATTTTATCAGCATAATCCTTTTATATCCCAGGCTATACATAGACATTAAAGTCATCTACTAATTAATCACAGATTAATGACAACATGCATCTCTGAGCTGAAAAACAGCCAATATAGTCATACATTCTTTATCACCTTTTCATAGTCAGTTCCAGGTAACACAGGCTCTTGCTAAGATATAGAAAAATTTAATATAAAAGCTACATCTTATGACTGACAAGTGAAAATACTACACCCAAATGTATAAATTTTTTTGATAAGATTTAGATGAGTCATGGCATTATATGTCTTCATGCAAGAAGTATGAACTGAATCAGGAATGCAAGAAGTATAAACCGAATCAGGAATCTGGAGTACACCTGGGTTGTATGTATTTTTATTTTAATTAATTATTATTATCACCATTACACATCATTTCCTCTGAAGGTAACATGTCCCTCTTTGGTCTTAATAAATTCCTACTGTTTGATGCAGACTAATTAGACCAAGTACCTACTTCAATCTTCAAATAAGCAGCTACATCTTATGGTTTAGTGATAAGAAATATCCAGAGGCACTAAAAATGTTCTTACAATTGCAACAGAGCTGTTTGTACGAGCACCAATTTACCTTGCTTCTCTCATGTCTCTGAACAAGTCTCCTTTTTGTTTCACGATTTTTCCCTTTTATTGCAAGCTCTTCATTCTCTACAAGGTACAACATTAGAAAAATACCTTTTTTTAATGTGTATTTAAACTATGAGTACTATCAGCAGCTTACTTCCTTTAAAATACAGTGTTGAACAAACTTTGTCTTAAATCGTATACTATAACGGCAGAAATTAGAAAGCATAGCACAGTACAGGTATTAGGGTGAGAAATACATCTACCAGGAAATGTTAGCAATAGATTAGCTACAGAAAGAAGACATGATCTAACTAGAGATAGGGACTACAAAGATCTGTATTTAATGGCACAGCTGCTTTGAAGATAATTTAGCCATGAACTGACACAGTTTGAACTTTGAGAAATTGCTTTTAGATAGAATCACTGACACCAAGAATAGTCCAAAAATACTCTTGGTACACAGTGCTCTCAGGAGACGACTGTGTTCAGCCCAGACTGCTGTGAGAGCTGCATGGGCTCCTTCTAACCATCCAGGAACCAAGTGGCTGAAGAGTCCAACAGCTGCAGCTTGGGGACTTGGCTTAGCTAGATGAGAAGCTAGAAGTACAGAGGATTCTGCATTTGGGAAGGGACCTGAGCATTATCACCAGCAGAACACAGAGGGCTCTGGTGTGTACATTTTTCAAGAGACCTATAGGCTGACAAGGAGGGAAGCATTGCTCAAGTTACTGCTAGAAGAGGGTCCATCAAAAGCACCAGCCATGAGGATTGCTGGGTGAGGCCAGGTTCTTCACTAGCTCATTATGTTACAATTGTCAGAAGACACTGGCACTCAGTTTTAGTCTTTAGTATAAAAAAGTTTATTCCTACTTAACCAAGAGAACAAAGTAGCTGACATGGTGAGGCTGAAGCAATTCCTCCAAATTTATTACAGGCCAAGGCACGGAATTACTAATAGTAGGTATATTTTAAGAAGGAACCAACTGTTGAAGTTGCAATCCTGTAGTGTTGAAAGTCAGGTTTTACCCAGACCACCTGCATTGGCACTGCTGTCGGAGATTCTGCATTCCAGAAACTGTAGAATGGTACCATTCATATTTCCATATTCCCCATCGTTTTGGATGGTAACAAGTTAGTTACCCATATGGTAGCAGCAGTAACCACTTAAATAACCTACTGATGAGAGAAGGGATGGTGACTTATTGACCAAGTCATCATACACTAAAAATCATCAGATAAGGTTTTTTAGAAAGGCAATAGAGTTTCCCCAATTAAGGCATCTTAACTTATTTCTGATAGTCAGAGGCAACATTCCAAATGAGGAATCCCACAGCACTCTGTCTGATCTGTTTACACCACCAAATGAGACAGAAGAATAAATAAGCAACATTGACATCTGTGTCACAAATGTAAACACTTCAAAAGACTGTTTTTGCCAGCACCAGCAGAGAGCCATTGGTGCTTCTCAAGCAGAAGCAGAAACCTGTTGCACTCAAAGTAAAATCAAACTCAGCAAGACATAATTAATATTCAAATGCCTTGAGCACAAGCATAAGCAAACTAAAACAGCACAACCAGCAAGAACTGATAAGTACCGTGTGACATTGTTACACCACTAATTACATAACCAGCACCCAGCATTTCTAACCAAGCTAAACATAAATAGAATTAATTGCAAAGGGGCAAACAGAGACTTATTATGGAGTTACACAAACAAGATAGAGTAAGACATGCAAGTAGCAAAATCTGCAAGGTAACAAAAGATGTCAGACAGGAAAGACGTTCTGCTGAACTATTTTGGATTTCCTATACAAATGGCAAAGATGTTTAGTGAGGCTAGCCAATGAGACCATATCCTCATTTTGGGAAGGGTGTTAAAACTGATCTAGCCATTCCCACTGTGGCATTGTGACATACACATTCTCAACACCAGAACTGTTTTAATGCAGAAATTCCTGATAAAGTGTGAACTTCTTAATGAAGAAGCACAGCAACAAAAAGCATGAAATTGAATGGAAAAGAAGCAGTTAAAGAGAGTTAAGAAATCATTTATTCTGGACTGGAAAACATCCATCTTTATTTGTGCCATCAAGTGATCCAGCATAAAGGAAAAATACACATTCCATTGCCTGACAGATGTTAAAAGTCCATGATCAGGCTGTGGCAGATCCATATTCAAAGTGCTGCTTTGTCTCAATCAGATCAGAGATTGCCTAGATATTCTCAGATATCCCAAGCCAATAAACTACTCAATAGACTATGAAAACACAGACTTTGTATTCCTCTCAAAGCTGTTGACAAAGTAAAAAAAAAAAAAAAAAAAAAAAACAAAAAACAACCACACTCCATCAGAACATTTTACTTAACCAAAAAGTTTTATAGAAAAAATTCATGCAATTTGTAAATGAAGGCAGAAGCATTAAGTACTCTCCACTAAAGAGAAAGGTAACAGATTTAGAGTGGTTACTCAGTGCAAATTGGTAGAGAGAAAAAGCTTCACACCACTTACAGTATGAGTTTTCCTAAACTGAAGCTTTTCTCATCCAAAGTCTGTGCAGTATATTTAGTGTGCTTGATACTTAGTGTATATCCTATAAATAGCTATATACTGAGATATAATTAGGCAGATAGTTTACTCTGATTTTTTTAATTCAGAAGTAATCAGAATTTAACAATCTCTCATGACAACCACACAAATTAACTTAAATGTGAAAAGCCCTTTCTCATCGTTTCCATATACAGTATTTTCAATTAGCCCAAAACAGAATCAATATTGAAAAGGAATAAAGTGAGAATTAGTACTGAAAATGGAAAAAGTTCTTATAAAAGATGAAACTGTATTGAAATGTGAAAAAACCCCTTTTTTTCCGTTACTATGAACTGAATTTTATGAACTGACCTTGCCTAAACCTTGAGTAATAGGACTTAACAAAACATATCAACCAGATCATCAAACCACACCTCTCACTCGAGTGAGAGAAATTGTCCTGAATCTCAACACAGGATAACTAAGGCAGTGAAGCTGCATCCATATACAAGGATAACTTATGATTTTAAAATTATTAACCCACATTAAACAGACTGGAACACTAAGGGGTTGGTTATTTTCTTCTATAAATTTTGCAAGGACAAGACACTTTGGGGCCCTTGTTTAGAATATGTTTTTTTTAAGGCAAAAACATCACACAGTGAACATATCAAGCCACTGGGGCTGCCAACATCCATGCTCATCTCTCATCAGGTACAGTATGGAGGGAAACCAATAAGCAGACATTGGTGAAGAAAACCCTTGTGTGCTTCAATGAATATTCATTACATCCTCTAATTTATTATCATGTTTACAGCCAAAACTGCAGAGCAAATTGCATTCTACATAAGGTCCCGAGGGGGTTTTCATTTCCACAGCTTGGACTGGTACCAAAATAAAGCACATTAGAGAGAAATTGCAAAGAGAGCCATTAATATTTAATGGACTACTAACAGCAGTGCTCCTCATGACAAAGTCACAGGGCAGAGGAGGAAAGGATCATTCAGAACTTTGCTCCACAAAAGTCTTCTCATTAAGCAAACTGAATTCAAACAGACAAACAGGTGGTTTTCTAAACAAAAACAAAAAAAAAAGGCAAACCACAAGAAATTTCCTCCACCCCCAACAATAACAAAAAAAAACCCCACAGAACAAAAAAAATGAAAGAACAACCACTCAAGTAGAAATAAACAGCAAAAATTGGACCCATGAGATAACAGACAGCACAAAGGAGAAATTAGCTTATTATAAGAGCAGAGCAAGTTTTGAAACTGCCTATGCACAGAGAGGAAGTATCATATGGAGAAAGCCCAAAATAATCAGTGGCTGGAAAATGTAAACAAGTCAATGAACATGACAACTCTGAAATTTCCATTTCCTAGCAGAGGAAAAGCTTCAAACTGCCCATCCAAGAGAATGGAATTAAAACACAGGGAAAAGCAAGTGCCCGGCAGCCCGCAGAACTTTTACAGCATTAGCACAGATGGTGTAAACTTGTAACACCTCTCTAGTGTTTCAAGTAGGATGGCTGCAGCCCACAGTCACTACAGATGGCATGACAGATAGGGATACTCAGACTGGTCTAATTTAATTTTCAAAACTGAAAGCAGGTACAGTAAGGTCACTTAATCCAGCTGTTTGTTCTCTCCTGCACGTCACAGCCAATGAGGAAATCCCAATTACTGTTCCTCTAACACCTGGTAAAGTAGTAGTCATGCAAATACAGTTGTGCTTTCAGATTTCAGCTAAAGCTCCGATGTAGCCTCTGAGCACTGATCAACGACTACTGTTTATCACCCACTGGACAACCTTCGTTTCCATAGAAAAATTCTTTGCCCTATTCCATTACTCCTGCACTGGATATTTTAAATAGCTTGATCCTTCTGACTGCCTGACCCTGCAAAAACAGACTCAGGCATGCTTTTTTCATACCTGCTTAATTCAATCTCCCAATTATTCTATTCAAATGGCTTTTAAGATATCATTACCAGTTTTCGTCAACAGTTCCTTATCTCTTTCCATCTACTTTTTACCTTTCTGTGGAAAGAATGAGACTGGGAACAACAGAAAGCATTCTAAATTGAGTCAGTCTAAATAGCAATTAATTTAAGTGAAAATATCTTCTAGGCACAGATCAGAATTTACACCATGTTTCTGTCTTAGATTTTTAATATTTTCTCTAGGATGCAGTTTTCCAAACGACATTTGGTTTAGGTACCAACTGGTACAGCTGCCAGGGGAACTAACAAAGATAGCTACAAAATAAAGACACAGAAGTCACTACCACTTAAGCAGTGTAAATCCTTGTCTTTTTTGTCATACCTTCTTCTGATCATACAATTAAACCATAACTTGTATGAAAGAGCATTAACTATGAGAGCATTTGTTACATTAACTTTTTCATTGAATGTTCTAGAGCATCATTATGCTATTTTGTGCCTGAATTGTTCTTCCAGAAGGCAGTTAATCTCAAATGTATTTCAATTCTGACCTATGTTTGGTAAAAATAACAGAATAAATCCCAAAACAACACGTTGAGGCTTTTTAGTCACATTAAAAAAGTGTGGTTTATTCTGGAAAATAATTGCTCTTAAAAGAAAATAAAATAAATAGCAAAATAAATGTAAAATCAATTGAATTCAGTTTTAGATTTACAAAAAACACTGGGTGGATTCAGAAGTAGAAGTCCTATCAACCTTCATCACTGAGGTACTAACAGAGGCTTTATCAGGTCCCCAAAATTCTGGCTTTCAATTTTTATATTTCAGTGGCCTTGCATTGAACCCTACCTTTATTATCAACTTTGGGCCCATAAGGGCCTTTTACTGAGGCTACTTTTATAGCAATTTCTCAGTTGGACCTGTCTTTTTTCACCCAAGCCCCAGAAGTCAAAGAATGTTTCTCTGGCCAGAGAAACTAATACAGACCAGAGTCTGAAGAGCTGCTAACTCAAGCAGAAACAAGAAAAAAACCCAGTTCAAAATACAAAGAAAGGTGTTTTACTTCAGAAGAGCTGGGAGAAAATGAGCAATTTTGCCAAGCAGGAATGCTTTAGCATTAACAGACAAGAGGTGACAGACAAAATTAGTTCATCCCTAGGCAGAGGAGATTAAACTCCCCAAGTTCCCTGGGGTTTATAGACACCAGGCAGCAGAGCTGCCTGTGTTCATTCCAATTTAGAAAACTTCTTTGCTCCACAGACTTTAAAAGCACATGATATGGAGCCAATGAAAAGATACAAGAGACTCAAAGTTGCAAGTCCCCTAAATCACGAGCTGGAGAATAGGTGCACACCTAAGATATTCTCCTGGAAAGAAACAGGTGGCAGTGGACAGACAGCAGCCAGCATGGGAATCAGCATTCAGCTTGTGCTTCCTCCACCCAGCCAAAAAATATGAATAATGCAGGAAAATGAGAAAATTCAAGACAGCGGATTAGACCATTTATCTTCAACCTTGTAATTATCATTCCTTCTGAATAATAATTTTTGGAAGGGGAAAGAGCTAGCGAATAAGTACGCAGAGCTCCTCACCTAGCCTAACATAAGTGAGATGCAAGTAACTAACTTAAAACTTGGAGAATGATCTCTGTGTAAATGCAAAGTTGTGATGAAGATAAGCTAATGTCAGTAGAAGAGGTATGAGATGTCATCATTGGATCCGATTTGAACTGATTATTAGAGCAAGTTACAAGGAACATGACGACTTTTAGAAATAAACTGGTTTCCCATTAAAATACTAGTATGTCAAATTCTCAGATTATAACTGATCAGCAGTAAGTTAATATATAGAAATGTAACCCTTCAGGGAGAATCTCATTTGCCATTCACTTTAGATAAGTATAGCACGCATGAGGAATGTTCGTGTATAAGGTGTTGTTCTTGGATGAACAAATTCTTGGGAGAGCTACACAAATCTAGGTCAAGGTTAAGAGTTGGAAAAGTGTTTGAAAAGAGATACAGAATAGAGATGTTTTCTAGCTCCACATTTCACTGTGATTGAAAACAGTCTGATGTAGCCTGACTGCTGATACAGAGGGGGACACACTGAGTAGAATTTGATATTGAATCACAGATAGCTGTACAGGGAAAGCTCAGGGTGTTCAACCCCAGCTGAGTACGTGTGGAGGACAAACTCTGATTAATGTCCAAAGTCAAAGATGACAGCAGCTATTACAGAGTGGATTACACAGCAACCTAACGTAATATTGCCAGACATCACCCTCAATCAAGCCTCTCTCCTGAACAAAGTGATCAACACTAATCCTATTGCCATGCTATTATATTAGCAGACTCATAAGCTTTCCATTCCCCCACACCACGTACAAAGATGATGGCTTCTGGCCATTTGGAACTCCAAAAGTTCAGACTTGCCTGAACATTGCTAAAGATTCTAAAGATTCATTCTCTTGGAAAAGTCTTAGCTAACAATATAACCCTCAACACCTACAGCTGAGAAACCGTGTAGACATCAGCAATGGACACCCTGAGCTAGCACACCCTTGTGCATCAACGTGACAACTGCATTATAAACACTATTTTTTATATCACACATGCTTAAGCAAGCAAAATGATTACAGATTACAGCCACTTCACTCAATTGGCTAAATCTAAAGGAGAATTAATGCAAATGAGCTTTGGCAAAGAGATTTTATTCTGAACTCCCAAATGGAAGTTTTATTATTTTGTCTGGTCATATGCCAAAACACGTCACAAAACATATATAAAACACATGGAAAATGTTCTGTAGCTAATACTGCCTAATAAGAACTTGAATCAAATATACCCACTCTCCAAATGCAGAACATCTATAGCTCATAGACTTGTTTTGCTGATGTTTTTCCTCTTTTGAGCTGTTTTTAACCATAAGATTACCATTTCAATTATATTTAAGTATACTAAAGAAGCAGCATTTACTAAGATCAAAACCTTTTCCTTGTTTTTCTTCAGTTGTTTAAGCCACAATCAAGCCTGGAATTCTTTAATTTTTTTTTTTTTTTCAACTTTTCAGATTTGTTTTGGCTTTTAAAATCACCCAGTAAAAATTAGAAAATTAAATTAAGAATTATTTTTGTGATGCATTTCAGAAAAAAAAGGGAAGAGGTTAATACCAAACAGTTAATAGGTCCCATACTAGACATTTATGTTCATATTTTTACAAAACCAACTGCAAGACACCAGTTGGCCTGCATATAAAGATCAATTTAGAATCATTTAACTTTATTAGGTTAGACAACTAAATTTTCCAATGTACTTTAACTAATCAATTTAAGGAAATATCTGCTGCCACAAATATGATTCACCATACTCTAAATTTAGATGTGTAAAAGAACTAAATAGTATAAATTATTTGAGAGAAGCAATCTTTTCCTTGCCTTGACTCTATAGGAATAGGAGAAGGGCTGGCACTACGGTTTAGGCCAGATGCTAAACTTTGAGCTAGACACATTAAATGGTACAAATCACATCTTGTACAGTAATGATTTCAGTACTGATTGGCATCTTCAGTCTTCAGATCTTGTGCATCACAACCACCATGTCATATGTGTGTAATATTATCTGCAGGGTTAAAGTAGTTCAGTCACATAAGCAAGGTACAGCAAGTTTGAAATGAACCTAACTGAAGTAAACAGCTTAAGTAACTAGCACTTATTTCAAGGATTTATTCCTAACTGCATTAAGGAAAACAGTGAGAGGCATTAACACATTCTCTGCCATAAGTACTTCAGAAAAACGCTTGTGATGTATCAGCTGTGCTGAATATGCACTTAAATCAGTCCTTTACAGCGTAGTTACTCCATAACATCACCAGGCACAAGAACTTCTTTGTCACAGTAATTTATCAGCTTCCAGCAGACCCCTCCTTCCCAAGACAGCAAAGCCCAGAGCCCAAACTGCTGCCAAGTGCACAAGCACCTGCCTCAGCTGGGCTCTCCATGCCAGGCTCAGCCCTCGTTCAGGCTGAGCGTCAGTTTGCCAAATGGATCCTGACATCTTGCCAGAGGGGAGGGCTCCTACATGCTCACTTACATGCGTCTCTTCTCCTGCATCTGCAGAACCTGCAGCTAGCCTAATGTCTCCAGCCGCCCCTACCTTTACTCCTCTCACCAGCACTCGAGCACCCAGAGGGCACGGGCTATGTCTGAACATATTTAATCAGAGCAAGTTCAGTTCAAGCTGCTGCAACAGAAATGCATTCAAAACTGATTGATTTCCAACAGATATTGGATAGTCATTATGAAATGGAGAAAAAGCTAGAAGTAACAGCAGTCTGCTATCCATATTCTCACACTACCACATCTCCTCGGAGTAAAAGTCCTTGGGGCTTTTATACCACGTCTACCACTATTTTTAGAGCCTACAATAACTGGATATCCTTAAAATCCTAGTAAAGGCTAGATATCCCTCTAACACAATCCTGCAAGTGTTCTGTATGCTATCCAAAATTAAGTTCCTCTTGTTAGTTTCCCTTAATTTATTACAAGGCAGTTTCTACTGTTTTGGGACCCTTACAGTTCATGGTTTCCTAACCATTCACTAGGTTCCCCAAAGCAGTTTCCATAAGCATTCCCATATTGTCACCAACAGTATAACATGGGAAAAAAGTAGACGATACTGTTCCACAGACAAGGAGGAGTGAATATAGTAAAGATCTGCTATTCCAATTCATGATATTGGTGCATCTTTACAGTTTTAAATCCTTACAGTTTTAACAATGAATGGCAGGACACATATCAAAGTAGTGTTTTGTACTGTGAGAATTTAGTTCATTCAGACTATGAGGAATGTTGACCCACACTCTCACTTCACATGTCACAAGAGAGTGCTTGCTGCTCACATGTGGCTAGGATTGAGACCTCTACAGCAGCACTCCAGTTATTTTCTCTACCTTCAGCACTGCAGAAAGGAATTTCTATAAAGTTGCATTGATTAGGCCAAAGGGTATGTTTGGACAAACTTTCCTCAGCTGTCAAGCATGGATGGGTATAAATATTTATGAGGGCAGAAAAGCATATCAAAACCTAGTAGAGCTTTGGGACAAGCTTAAACAATGCCATTTATAAAGCATCAACATAGGTTGTGCTTTCTCAACTCAGTAGGCACAAAAAGCTACAAGAACTAGTATAATTTCACTGTGGTGAAACAAAAGTGTCAGAAAAAGTTAATATTAGTTACATAAGCATCCTTACTGGAAGGTTTAAAATACGTGTAAGTAGAGACATTGCCCCAGGGCATTTCATTTTGTTTCAGTAGAGATGAAAATGGTACTGCAACTATCTCTGTGTTCTTTAT
Organism: Corvus hawaiiensis; assembly: GCF_020740725.1. NCBI lineage: Eukaryota > Metazoa > Chordata > Aves > Passeriformes > Corvidae > Corvus > Corvus hawaiiensis. Next base: position 42,958,153 of record NC_063218.1, on the reverse strand, counting down.
ACACAGATCCACCAGCTGGTGCTAGAAAGTTATACAAAAGCTGTATATAACAAGAACTGTGTTCAAGGGGGATTCTGTTATTTCATGGTGGCATAAATAACTTGCTAAGGAATACACTTAGCATTCTGGTTTTCCTCCAGAAATTGCCCAGACTTGGCAAAATATTTAAACAGGACCACAAACAAGTTTCACCCATACTCTAAATATGATAAATTTCAAAAAGAAAATCTGAAAATATTTAGGGCATACAAGTACTCAAGATTACAAGTAAATTTAAAAAAAAAAATCATTCATAGGTACTATATGAAAAAATTCAAGGTGAAAGGATCAAGTCATTCAAGATTCTAATTTGACCATATGCTGACTATCTAAATTAAAAGGGAATATCAGAGCAGATAGAGCCCTTTTTAGTAATTGCAAGAAGCAAGCAAAGAGTTTCAGATCAAATTAATTTTTTCTCAACATGAGATGAAACCTAGTTAAACCTTTAAAAATTTTAAGATCTTCCCAGTGTTTCTAAGAAGGGTTAAAAGAAATCAGGTTGTTTCATATAAAAAAAGAGCACTTATGCATATGTGAGAGCACTGGACCAACATCTTCAAAATAGTCTTAAGTGTGTTTGCTTTCTACTTTCTAAAGTAGAGCAAACATGATAAAACAGTGTGCTGCTGCTGAGCATCCCTTTTAATAACTAAAAGTTGTGGCTGGTTTTGTTAAATTGATACTTTAAAACAAGAAAACTTTTCAAATCATCTTCTTTTCACATCACATTCACAAAAAATTTTAGTGCCAGAGTAACACGATATTGTTCAACCCTGAAGAATTCTGGCAAAAAGGCCTCGTATGAAAAATACTTTGCACAGTATGTTACACTAACTTGACCAGTTCCTGCTTAGCTTACAAGAATTTATGGAAATAGTGCTCAGTACTGTGGCTGCTGAAGTCAAAGTATTCTTTCAAAAAAAAGAAGATTATTCCATTTGGGTGCCTCACCCTAAATGTTTTTGATTCTCCAGCAGTCTCACTTCTATGGGATTACTACAGAGATGCAGAGTAGCTGCTTCCTTAACCTTCCTAGCTCAGCTGGTTTTATGACTTTCTGGTGCTGATACCCTAACAAAATGCAGAAACCATCAGAGATTATCCACCTGCAAATTATAAGTAAACCCAGTTCTATATTCACTCAAATATTAGAAGCAGATGGGCTTGGGGGATTAGTCTCCCCATTGACCAAAGTATTAGAGAATATACCAGAAAAAAAATTGCTATCTTAAATTCACCTAAGTAAGCTAGGCTAATATTAAGGTTCTCTGCTATGGTTTAATAGCATTGTATCAACATTGAAAATACTCAAAACACATATTTGAAGAGGGGAAATCAATTGCCAGGATTTTTCCCTCAAAGTTGCAGCCACATATCTAATTAAGAGGGAAATAGTCAATTAAAATTGCATGAAAAAAACATTGAAGAACAACAGGAAAACTGTTGGCATCAGTGGGACAAAAGGAAACGTGAGTGGCAATTCAGCAATCAGGAACAGTAAAAATAAAATAGAAGTGAAAATCAGATCTTTGCCAATTAAAAAAAAAAGCAAATCCAAAGCATTACACAACTTGGAGAAAAACACCTTCCATCCACACATTACAAAAACAGATGTGAAGTGATCATTAGGTCAAGCACTCGAGTCAGACAGACACACTATTAAAATTGTCTGTTCAAATCTAACTCACCCCTAGTTATCGTCATATTTTTTGCTACAGGAGTCAGTAACCTACAGCTTTTGTGCCAAAAGCTACGGCTGTGCTGGCAAATAGTTGTGCCAAGCAGGAGCTGCAGTCCAGCAGGAGCAACTCAGGATTCAAATTGTACATGTGCTGAGGATGTACTTCTGACTGTCCCCAGTCTGAGCCCATGAACTGAGCACTCATTCAGTGCTGGAACACAGGAGATATGCCTTTGCCTTGGATAGGCTCATCTAAAAGTCAGGTTTTGTACTCCACAACCAATTTATGAGATAAGCCAAAGCAAGGCAAGCACAAAGACTGGGGCAATAATATCAAAATCACAGTCCTGATGTAAACCAGCTCAATGGTGTAAACCCATCCCTTGCAGAAAGCATGGGTGCAGCTTCTGACTGATACCTGGCCAGTTTATGCAGGGCTAGATGTCAGAGCATCACAAAAGGGATGCTTTCCAGAGCCAATGGCTTTGCACATGCAAGTTACCAGCAGTATCTTAGATTCCTCATCTACTGGAATATCAAATTACACAGGTATGGTCTGCTTCAGGAATAAATGACTAAATAAATCTGACTTAGCAGTGCTAATACATGTAGTGACCACATCCATTGTGTAACTGCCTTTATAAGGTTAGTTTTCTATGGGTTCCCCCCTACCCCAGAAAAAAAGCCTCATTAAGTCAACAATATGACCAGAAAACTTTTTATTAGCTAAGTATTTTTTCTATTAAGCTATGTCCAAATTTTCTATTCTGGACTTCTCAATTACACACCTTAAGTTCCATTATTCCATTTCCCAGAAGACATCTGCACTACTCAGTGCACACAGTCCTATGGCTTATCAGTGAATGTCACAGATTACAGTCTTTCAAATTTGTCATTCGTCATATCTCACAGAAGCTGGATTTTTACATTTATACAGTGCTGCCCTTCAGAGCTACTGCAACCACCAACACCACCTCTGATTTTATAACCACAAAACTGCTTCCTCTCCCCTTCCTCATACTTCCTCCACTGCTTCTTACTTTTTACTATTTTTTACCATTCAGAAGGTAGTATCTATCACATGCCACAAGGCTGTTAAAATTCAAAATACAAGGGAAGAGGATCAATGAAAGGGTACTCAAAATCATCTGAAAAGAAGGATTTCTGTTATTGTGTTCAAGCAGTCAAATGTGAAGTTATCTAGGCCAAGGAGAAATGTTTTATTGAAGAGGCAATAGAAAAGCTGGAGAAGTATATGAGCAATAACTTAGGTAACAATCTAAATGTTTTCTCTGATTGCCTAGAACCTGGTGTTATTTACGGAAACCAGGAACAAAGCAGTTGCAATGAAATTACTACAATAGTGCCTAGCAATAATGATATTAAATCCATGTTGTTCTAATTATTCGCAGTGTGTAATTTGGTTCTCTCCTCAGTCTTGCTGTCTAAAAGCAGCTGGGCTTCCTTCATTCCAGCAGAGCAGAGCATGAAGACAGAAGTCCCCTGTCATTTCTCTTTGTCATTCACTAGGTCACTGAACAGGAGGATACCTTTGGGCACAAAGGGAGAAGGAGTCACAAGGCAAATACTTTGCCTGTGTGAGTCTAAAAAACAATTTTGAAGCATTACCTGCAGCATTGTGCCACAATGAGCACAGCAACGACACACAGGAAAAGCTTAGCAAGAAAACAAGGCAGCTGAACTAGTGAAAAGAGAACGCTGAAGTCACCAAGGCAAGCAAACTGACACGTTAATGGATTTAACAAAATATTCTGTGACAGAGCACTCTTACAGATTCAAAACAGTTCAATACACACAAAAAACCCTCACAGAATATCAGGATGCCTATCTCTAATAACTCCCAAGCTTTGATCAAAACTTCCCCTCCCAGAAATACAGAAATGGTTATACATTTTGTGGTGAGATTACTTTTGCATAATATGTTATATGTCCATCAATACTCAAGTTTTTCTTCAGTTTGAATTTACTTGTACATCTGTCCACTCATTTCAATTTAAAAAATTCTATTAACTAATACCTTTGATCTTCCTTGCCCTCTATATTCAATTAATACCAGTGGTGACCAACTGAATGACTAAAAAGTTAGAGACGCATAGGCAGGGGAAGGAAAAGTGTGCTTACCCTAGGAAACCAGGCTTAAGAAAAATTGCAATTAATTCCCTTTTAAGAAGTTCATTGAGACAAAGTTGAACCACTTTGTTTTAAGTCTGACTAGTGGCAGAAAATGTCCAAGTAACCACAAGGAGAAAACAGAGCAATGGATTCCGTGCTCCATTTTCCTCATAAAGCAAGACAACATGCAGCAGGGTTGGAGGAGAAATGGACCCAAAACTCACATACAGGAAACAAATGTTGAGGAATGGTAGTGGAACTGAGAATGGAACTCAGAAAAACATATATGGAGGAGAAAAAAAAAAAAAAAATATGGGGAACATGATTTAAAAAAACAAAAAGAAATGGCTATTGTTGGCTCATAAATCAATGCTGTGCTTAGCATGTTCTTGATGGGGCAAGAAATATGACTTCCACAAAAAAACCCTATATGGAACTCCAATTAGCTATACCATAAGTAGAAAGAAATTTGATAAAAATAATAAGGAAGGCTACAGGTCCACAAAGAGAGTTCCTTACTTCAACATATGGCCACATATTACGATGTAAATGACCCCCCCCCCCCCCCCCCCATTCTGTAAGTAGGCTGCATTTATTTTACCATTACAAATTTCCTCTAAAACACAACACTTTCCAATTTGTACATTAATTTGCACTACTTGCCCTCTTCACAAAAAAAAAAATTCTATAGAAAGTTCAAAAATAGAAGGAATTATAGGTGCTGAGCTGAGCACCTCTATCTGGACTTGCATGCTTTCCAACTTTCAGTAATTTATTTCTCTGAGGTTAACTTCTCCATTAATACAAATATTTGAAGTGAAAGGCACTTTTTTATGAGTTTCAGTATATATTCCCTAAAATAAACCCCATGGTTTATCACTTAACTTTACAATTTTACTTGGTTCTGCCAGAAGACTATTGGGGCTAAATACTCTCCCTGAACTAGAAAGTGTTAAGGAACAGACCTTCAATAATTTAAACTTTATCATGAGCAAGTAAATACAGAATATGAAGGATGTATACAGCATTCTATGCTGCCCAATGTAACAGACTGTTCAAGATTATAGCAACTCTTACAACAGTAAGGATCCATTTCTATTTCATTTTGATGCAATTATTTAGTGGCTTGAACATTCTGAAAGGATTGCCTCTTCAGCTTCCAGGCAGAGACCCCCCAGGTGCTTAACTTCTCAGGCACTTTTTAAAAAGCAATCAGTGTTTAATTCCTATAAAGCAGAGATAGCGTTTCAAGAGACAAAATAGTAAATGTATCCTCTTCCTTTAAGCATGGTATGTTTAGTAATTGCATCTCCCTGATGGCTACCCTTGGATCTTTCTTGCAAACTAACTTCAAGCATTACTCTAAACAAAGAAATAAATCTGAGGAATAAAAGTCACCATAAATCAATTTGGTAGCCTAGAGATCCAGTCTCATCCATTGTTTTGTACATTGATCAGCTTCAGATAAGAGATGGTGCTTCAGGAAAAGTATTTCACACAAGATGTCTTAGCAGCATACAAAAACATCTATCAAACCTCACACCATTAAGTTTAAATTTCTAGCATCTGAGCTTTATAAGCCTAATGTTTTAATCAAACAAATTGAACAAGACTTGGAAGGATTACTGGTGTCACTTTTCAGGCTGAACCCGTCTTTCCTGAACAACGACTGGAGCAGAAGTTGACTGTGGGAGAGGTACCATTGAAGCAACCAGCACTAATATCTGTGAATATCATCTAGAAAAACACTCTGTACTTGAAAATTTCAACTTGCCAGATGTCTATTGGAAATACAACACAGCAGAGAGGAAGCAGTCTAGGAGGTTCTCAGAGTATGTGGAAGACAACTTCCTAACACAACTGATAAATGAGCCTACCAGGGTCCCTTGCTAGAGCTGTTGTAGAACATTGATTGGCAGAGTCCCTTGGGAGTCAGTCCTGAAGGACAAAGGAGTCCAGGAAAGCTGGATGTGCTTTAAAAAAGAATTGTTAAATATTCAGGAGCAGGCTGTCCCCAGGTATAGAAAGACAAGTTGTCAGGGAAAAAAGACCAGCCAGGTTAAACCGAGAACTTAGATTGGAGATTAAGGAAAAAAAAAAGCATCCCTCACCCCTGGAAGGAAGGTCAGGTAATTTGGTAGGCGTATAAGGATATCATAAGATCACTTCAAATTGCAGGTTCTGCAAAGGGTCACCCATATCAGGTAGCTGCAGATATCTCCCACTGCAGACAACCTCATGGTACCCCCAATTAAAGAGCGTAATTGGGGTCTCTCAAGCCTGAATGGGCAGGAAAGTTACTTCTCAGCATGATGTACATCTGCTGGATGTACATCATCCTCCTGACATAAACATTCTAAATAGACTCCACAAAATTTTTCTGGCTATGCTCAAGAACAAATTCTAAATTCATCCTATTCCTATGGATATACTTGTACTTTTCTTTTGGGTAAGATACCAAGATAGTGCAGGGTAGCAGAATAAGGCCACAACAGTTCTGACTCGATAATGGCTATTGTCTAACATTAATCTGTCAACTAAATGATCATGAACATAGCTAAAGAGACTCACACTGGTTTTCATCAAAGTTGATGCTTTCAACAATGCATGCCAGATAAATGGTTGTTCTCTAAGTTAAAAATTATGACTTTAGAGGTCATCTTACCATTTGGTTCAGTTAAACCAAGTATGATTTAGAAAAAGCACATACAAAGAACATGCCATCACATATGTACCAGTGAATTTTGTGTGCCAGCTTCAAGGAGGTTAAAGAAACATTTTTTTAAAAATCCAACAGCTACTGTCCTCTGATCTTTGCTTCTTAAGCTCTAACATCGCCTTCACATAACTCATTTATGGACTGTAAGCATAAATAATTCATTAACTGTAAATACTATTTACTTTCACCTGGGTTAATCTCTAAGCTAATTTTTATTCATGAAATCATATGCAGAATATATGCATCTAGCAACTACAATGAGCAAAAAATATTTTAAAATCTCAAGTGACTGTACATGTTATCGTATTTTCACAATGATCAACACACAGCATTTGCTCATTGACAGACATGGCAAGTAGGTTTCAGAAAACCATATAATTGTGAGTCCAGAGAAAATATCTAGATATAGGTGAATTGATGTCAAAAGCTGATAGGATTCACAGGAAGTTCTCTTTATAAATCATTCAGTGGAAAGAGTATGTCTTTCTAGCCTATTTCGGTGCAGTAATAAAAATATGGGAAGGATCATGTGCCTGTGAACAAAAGCTTTTATGAATGATATGTACATAACTTCACCAAGACCTTTAAAAAAGTAAAAGTCCAAAGAATTACCATTTTAGTAGGAAAAAATAAAAATAAATAAAAACTTTGTGACAGGTTACTGGGGCAGGGAAAACACAGTAAAACAATTAGCACCCAAAAATATACTGGAAAGTTTAATTATTTCTCTCTAGCTGCCACCCACAATGTTGAACCCTGAGCAGGCATATACATATCACACATGCAGAGGGACAATTAATTGGAAACACTAATTTCCTAGAATACAACAGTTAACACTGAGTGTTATTTTGAACATCTCTAATTGTGCTAAGTACCAACATAAATACTTCAGTCAACTAAAATATATTTTTAAAATTAGCATGTGTCATATCATATGTCATATTGTGTTCATAACCAGAAACATTTTAATGTAGGCTTATGAACTTCTGAGTTATGCAAATGTGCACCAATAATAAAGAGCAAAACTTGTTTGTTTTTCTAGTGTTTTCTTGCATTTTGAGGTTGCATTTTTCTAAACATGTTATTAGGGATCTATACAGAATTTCTGGTTCCATCTTATTCCATCAGACCTCCTTTAGAACTCTGATCTATTGTGTTCTCTCTGAGTTCCCCAGTCCTTCCCAGATGTGGGGGGAAAAAAAAAAAAAAAAAAAAGTGAAAATCCCTTCTAAATAGTCTGGGGTAATAAAAAAAATACTTGACAATGATGGCAGAAATAGTCATATAGCAGGAAAGAATTCAAAAATTTTATAGCAACCCTGCAGAGAATTCCTTTTTCTCTATGGGAGTGTGTTTTGTTTTTTTTTTTTTTTTTTTGCTTTGCACATTCATGCTCTTTCCCAGTTTAGGATTTTTCTTTGAGTGGGGTGTATTTGTGAGTACTACTTCCATAGTACTGAAGTACAGACACTGGTAAAATTCATGTATAAAAGCACCAAAAACATATTGCCATTCTTTGTCATGGATGTATCATTGGACAAAAAAAAAATTATATACAGCCCCCCATGGGTATCAACAAGTGAAAAGTGACACCCAAAAACAAATTGTAATTTGCCATTATAATGTTTGACATACAAATATCAACATATATATACTGAAACTCATAAAAAATTGAATAAAGTATCAATTTTATTCAAAATAAAAGAAAATTCTAACTTAACAAAATATTTCTGATTAATCTAACCATTAGCACATCCTTACTAAGATTATTACATCATCTTCACAATACTTCTTTGGGAAGGGAATATTCTCCCAGAAGCTGAGAAAAAAAAATTGGTGGAGTAGAAAGAATCAAAGTTATCAGTTATTCTGATGAAACAACAGTCTTCTTGCAAATGTAATCCATTCTAATGACCTTTCCTTCAACTGTTTAGTGCTTTTCCTCTACATAGTTTGTGCCAAGTACTAAATACCAAGGAAGATTAAAACCTGTTCCTACCTAAAGATCTACTATCCTATTCAACAATCTTAACAGAGAAGTCTATAATATTTTTTTCATCCCAGCACTGAACTAATTAGTTAAATCAGTCCCAAAGAGCCTTTACAGGACAACCTGTAGATATACCAGGTGAATTCAGAAGCTTGAACTACTGTTGCTTTTGCAGATCAAAAAGAGAGAAGAATTCAAGATTCAGGGTTTTCAACATTTTCAGGACAAATATTTTTCAAAGAGAAAGGGGGGGGGGGGGGGGGGGGGGAATCCCAAAGACAAATGAGAATATTTTAACTAAAAAATCCCAAGGATATAAGTACCTGCAACAGTTACAGTGCCCATAAGTGAAAGAAACTCTGCCACTGTCAAAACAAAAAGACAGCAAACCAGACAACACAAAAAAAAAAAACCCACTATATTTGCTATCTGTGAAATCATACTGCTAACACTGGAAAGAAAATAAATGTTCTCACACTTCATATTCAAGAAAACTTTAACAGAGATTGATACTGCTGACATAGTCCATTTTCAGTCATTTCAACACCTATAATACACACAGCAGAAACTCACAGTTACCCAGTACCCTGAAGACCACAATCCTTAGGCAAACAGCCAGTGCACACTCCTGCAGTGTGCTATACTCATTATAGAGAATAATGGAGCACATTATTTCCTAAATTCTGTTGCCTCAGGCCACTCGTATCATAAACCATAGGAGTTGTGTCACTAATGCCTGAAAGAGAAATGAAGCCATAATTTATGCATATTTTAAGACACAGGAGCCCCTCTTTTCACTTTACAATCTTTTAAAAAGCACTACAGTTCTAAGATACCCCAGTATGTTCTGTAGTATGTTTTCTTCAGTATTTTATGTACAGGGCTGTCCCCTTTTTTGAGGTCATGACACAACAGTTAAAGATATATAAATGAGGCAAATGATATTAGACAAAAATTATATATGTAATATAAGTAATCATCACCATAATCACTGATGTGTATGATGTGACTTCACCTGTTCCAAGAATAAGGCCCTTTAGATTAAAGCACAGGTGGGTTGCAGATCTTCAGGTGCCTTCCTTTAGGAAAGGTGTCTTCCTACATTCAATAGTCAGCAGTTAGCACGCATTTGAAAGCACAAAAATTGGTATGGCACTGCTTTCTTATAACAAGGACTGAGGAAGTCCTATCTTCATTATAAAAAGCCTCTTGATTTTCTCTAGTTCTCCAATTTCAAGAAAGTTGACTTAGTCTCATTTATTCTGTTTGAGAAGAGTGGCAAGTGAGAAAGAAACAAGGTATTTCTTTCCCACCCATTTTCTTTATTTTCTTTTTATTGTTCACAGGAAAAGGTTCAGAGAGAAAACATGAGATCCCCTATTTATGCACCAAGAGCAAATAAAACTAGTTTTTCCACAAGTGCTGCTTGAAAAAGCTATTTTTTCCACTGTCTTCATTTAATAAACATGTTATCCCTACTTGTCCAAAAGCAGAAATCAATACATCCAGATGACACAGTCTTTATTATCTAACTTCTCTTAATTTTGTAATATCTTAAGGACTCTCACAAGCCTAGTGTTCTTGTCATCTTTATTCTTCCCTATTTAAAAGGTTCATCACAGCTCCCCCACAAAAGCCCTGCTGGTATACTCTTGCAGTCAATGAAAACTTTTCCACTAAGACCAGAGAAAAACCCACTTTTTTATTTCTTTGTAATATTTTATTCCTAGCCCTGCCCCTCTCTGTTCTTTCTTCTCCAAAATGAAGAAAAAGGACAAACAAAAAAGCACTTTACATATCCTCTGCTAAAACAGCAACACCATATTTCTAGTATATTCCCTTTCTTAATCAAAAACTATTGTTAAGTGTAATTTTTAATCCTTTTGACCGTAGCTGAGCGCAAAGCAACTATTTTCAGTAATCCAATAACAAAGCCAACTGTGTGAAAGAAGAGCAGCATTTAACTTAGAACCCATCAATGGGTTTGAACATTTCAAACTGCTTTCTAGAATTTGTTACCTTGCACTTCACTGTATTGAATTAGCTTTGTAACAACTACATAAGCTCTTTAAAAGTCACTTTGAACTTAAAAAAATACTCAAATGTAACAATTGTTCTATCCTTTAAATCTTTGCCAATTCAGATGCCTTTTGTCACCCTATGTACGTCCTTTTGTCCATTTTCCTCATTCAGAATATCTCAACAACATAGCAAGAAAAGAGCTTGGCTTTGCTTTCTTGAGTTCTGTAAGTTCTTTCTGAAAATTGAAGTCTCAGTTTTAATTTTTTTTCTATTTTCCAACATTCAGGAGTGAGAGAAATAATTAGAAATAACTATTAATGCATCCATGGCAGCTTGTTGAACTAGGGGTATGATTCTCACATAGGGTAAATGAAGTCTCAGGTTCAAATCCTGGATGAGCCCAAGTTTAAGGCCTGTCAAGCTGACTTCAATGCCAGGAAAAGTCACAGAGCAGATCATCTTGGGTGCAGCACAGCTAGGGAATAAGGCCCAGACAGCATGAGCCTGGGAAAGACAGATCCTGCATGACTGACTTGATCTCCTATGACAAGGCAACCCATTTAACAGATAAGGCTGTGGATATTTTCTACCTGCACTTCAGTAAAGCCTTTGAAACAGCATCCCACACTATTCTCCTGGAGAACTTGGCTTCCCATGGTGTGGTGGTGGTGTGTACTCTGGGTAAAATCTGGCTGGATTTCTGGGCCCAGAGCATGGAGGTGAATGGCCTTAAATTCAGCTGGTGGCCAGTCACAGGTGGTGTTTCCCTGGGGCTCAGTACTGGGGCCAGTCCTGCTTTATATCTTTATCAATTACCTGGACAAGGGGATTGAGTACACCTTCTGTCACATTCACAGACAACACCAAGCTGGATGGGAGTGCTGATCTGCTGGAGGGCTGGAAGGCTCTGCAGAGAGATCTGGACAGGCTGGATTGTTGGGCTGAGGCCAATTGTGTGAAGTTCAACAAGGCCAAGTGCCAGGTCCTGCCCTTGGGTCAAAACAATGCCGTGCAGCACTACAGGCTGGGGAAGAGTGGCTGAGAAACTGCCTGGCACAAAAAGGACCTGGAGGTGCGCGTTGTCAGTGGCTGAACATGAGCCAGCATGTGGCCAGGTGGCCAAGAAGACCAGTGGCATCCTGGCCAGAAATAGTGTGGCCAGCAGGACCAGAGCAGTGATTGTCCCTCAGTACTCAGCACTGGTGGGGCCACACCTCAAGTCTTGTGTCCAGTTTTGGGCCCATCATGACAAGAAGGGCTTTGAGATGCTGGAGCGTGTCCAGAGAAGTGCAATGTAGCTGGGGAAGGGGTCTGGAGCACAAGTCCTGTGAGAAATGCTTGAGGGAGCTAGGGGTGTTTAGCCTGGAGAAAAGGAGGTTCAAGGCAAAGCTTATCACTTCGACAACTACCTGAAAGGAGGGTGTAGCCAGGTGGGGCTTAGTTTCTTCTCCCAGGTAACAAGTGACAGGATAAGAGGAAAAGGCCTTGAGTTGTGCCAGGGGAGGTTCAGATGGAATATTAGGAAAAATTTATTCACCAAAAGGGTTATCAAGTACTGGAACACACTGGCCAAGGAAGTGGTTGAGTCACCATCCCTGGAAGTGTTCAAAGAGAACGTGTGGCTGAGGCACTTGGTTGCATCATTTAGTGAACACAGTGGTGCTGGGTTAATGGTTGGATTCAATGATCTTAGAATTCTTTTCAAAAATTAATGATTCTGACTTAAGTAACATGCCTCATTATATTACATGATTCAGAGACAAGATTCTGCCAGCTGCTTTTTCTTGGTTTATGGAAAATTCATTAATTGCAAACATTCTCTCAATCAGCTCTGATCAACATACTTTCCATATGTAAGTAATTTACTTCCCCTAATAAGCCTTTATAGAAAACATATTGTAAAGAAATATAATCCAAAATATAACACCCAGTTCTGCTTTCATTAGTGTATTGTTTCTGATAGGAACATTATAATGGGCTTTCTAAAATGTTTTCTTAACAGAAACCATACCAGTTAATTAGGATCAGGTTCAACTAATACAACACCTTTACATCCCCCAAAGGTTTATAAAAGATGTTGGTGGTCAACAAAGGTATCAGTGCTCTCTGAGAAATAAAGAAACTGTGCTTTGCTCTTCTGTTGTACTACAGGAGACTTTTACAAACTTTGCTGACCTTAAGCACACAAATTCAGTTGTGCACAAGAAGTCACCTTTTAATATTTAGAAATAAGTCATCACAGCAACAAAAAGAAAGATTAAGAGACAAAAAAAAAATCAGTTAGAACTCTGAAATCTTTACAAAGGTAAGAAAAGAATATAGTCTGAAATTGTCCATAGCAACTTTAACCAATAGTTTCTACAAATTCTTCAGCATACTGAAGGAACAGGCAGCAGAGTCTAATAAACTAACACCTTTGTAACACCTAGTTAGGATATATAATGCCAGGAACACACGTTATTTTTGAGGTTTCTGTAGCTTTAACTTGATTGAAACTTCTGTGCATTTCGACTTTCCAATGCAATGAAACAGAACCCTATGGAGAGAGCCAGCATCAAGCCTACCTTAAGCTCACTTAGGTCTTGATCAGAAGACTTCCCTGCAAACATGTGCTCATATATACGCACATTTAAAGTACTTAAGTGGGATTAAATTTACCATATACAAAAGTACATTTCTCTATCAGTGTTAGAAGGGAAACAGCAGAAGTAAAGCTCTTTATATTATTCTTGTAATGCCTAGAAGGAGCAAAAGAAAATTTCAATATGCACTCTGACCTCCTGCAATTTCAGACAAAATTACATTTGAGAAGTGTTAGATAAATTTTGGGAGGCAATTCTGTTTGTCAGAAAAAAGAAAACAAAAAGGTACAGCCATCTCAGCAAGAGGCCACTGGTGAGATTTGTGGCACAATGTTCAGGTCTGAGTCCTTGTTTTGCCTAATTGAGGCCAGCAGCTTTCATCTGCCAAATTACTTTGCAGGAGTCAAAACAGGAACCTGCATCCCAAGCTCCCACACTCTACAGCAATACACACATGGACAGCAAGAAAAAGGTACAAACATTTCATGGTAGGCTTTGCTTTTATTGTAAAATGCTGTATCTTAGATTTTCTGTTGGTCAGGTCTACGCAATACCTTCAGTTATCTACACAAAAGCTTAGATTGGATTCTTTGTTGAGGTACCAACATTAATGTATGTAGGAAAGTAACACACTGCATATGGGGGCGTGTACTGGAACTAGAACATGAAAGTTATAGTATATTGTAAATGAAAAAAAATTGTCTTTAGGGTGACAAGCTATCCTTCAAGAGGAAAAACCAGGTAATTTGTGTCTGCAGAGGTACTGTAAGGCTCATATTTTAGCAGACAATTTCTCACCATAATATAGCTGAAGCCCAAAGGATCTATTCATCCTTTGTGTACTCCACTATTGTTTATTCACCCAAAAAAAGTGGAATAAAACATTAATGTGATTTTCTCACTCAAGGTTTTTTCATTCGAAAAATTAAGGAGCTCTAGTGATCAGATAGAGCATTGAGAGACTGGGAGAACAGATGGTGGACATGCAGTGAATAATTTTTGCATCAAGCAAACCTTCACTGTTCAGCACAATCTATGCAGAAGAACATGCTCCTTTTCAAGCATCCCACTGGGCAGGTAAGAGCAAAGGATCAGAGTCAATTAAACAAATCTGCTTTCTATTGGCATCCAAGAAGTTATGTCTACTCCATCACCAGCCATAAAGGCTGAGCTAAGTGTATATCACTGAATACAAAAGGCCCATTTCCATCTCCGAACTGGGTCAGTGTAACACAGGTGAGCACCAACTGGAGGAAACAGACCACAATATGCTATCTTTGAAAAATCCTCTTGTTTCCATGTGTTGATATCCTTAGAGTTGGAAAGGTTAAAGGAGGTCACACATCTTGCTCAAAAACAAGGCAAGTCTCCATTGTCAAATTAAGGAATGATGGTTTTGCTCCAGCTCTTTACACAACTAAAGGTCTGCAAAATGCTATGGGATTTGCGTTAACCTCAGAAGTGTTGCATTTACATCAGCCTTCCTGAGTTGTAAGAAATCACTTCAGTGCTGAAGCTTAAGACTAAAAACATTGTGTAGGATGACTATTGTTAAAATTCCTCTTCCAAAAGTTATTATTATGTCTTTCTCTAAAACTTCTTTAAGATTCTGTTTTTGCTTTTGGAAGTGTTTAGAAAAAGCCAACCATTCACAAATGGCTTATTTTGCTGAAATTAGAACAGCATTTTCATAAAACAAAACCCTTAGAGCTACCTAACTTGCCTTCCAAGCTCTCTAAATGCCATGGGACCTTTCTACAAGGACACTGGTATGACACAGCCTGTAGGAAACTGTTCAGCAGTTTGAATCCAGATTTGTCTCCATCATAAGATGTGAAGGTGGCTGTGAGTTTTAGAATCAACCAAGTGAGCCACTTTTGAATACTTTCCCATTTTTCAGTCACACTGCAGTAAGGTCATAGGAAACAGTGCACTAACAGCACAATCCATAATAAAGGTAGCTCTAGATTTAAAAGCAACTACCACCAGGATGTCCTCTGTCTGCCACATGTTAAAAACAACCTGCTGACAGTTGTTCCAAGTATTTAACTACAGAAACCATATTCTTGAAATGAGAAAAAATACATGAGTTGACTACAGCCCTGGATGACTAGAAAGCAATCTTCTTTCCTGAGGTAAGAAATTGACTTCATAATCACTCTGCTCTATTGAGTGTCCGGCCCTTACAGCAGGGCACTCTACAGTGGTCAGTGACCAAATGGAGTTTTTAAAAAGAAACGTATCTATACATACACACATATATATGTAAGTTCTAGCAGTTTTGCGGTCTCAAAAATAATAACCCCAATCCCCCATTAAACCCCATATACCTATTTCTAAAACTTAAAATCAGTTAGGCCTTCTATTCACCATGCAACAGGAACAGAGTATTTTAAAACAAAATCTATTTTACATCAATTTTACATTCACTTGTTTCTGGTTGTGAAGGATTAAATATCATACTACTGTTTGTGTTTTTCAAAGGAAGCAGTCTGAGATTATACCTAACCATTGAGAAGCAGCAGAAGAAGAAAACAACAAGCAACCAGTCTCATTTCCTAGACACACAAATTTACTATGACAAAGCCAAGGAAACATATTTGAATGATTCTCAGCGATTTTTTTTTTCTGCAAGACGAATGTCTCCACACTATTATTGCTCCAGTAAAACATGGGAGGGAAACAAACAAAAAAATGTATAATAACTACTCAGAAAAAATATGCTAGACAGTGACAAATAACTGATTAAATTTAAATTGGACAGCTCTGGTTTTTGGCAGAAACTTGAAGGCATTTTTGTTTTTAAACACAGAACCAGTGGCAGCATTGTCAGAATACAAGTTTTAACTAAAATGGACTTCTAGGCTGTGTCAGTCAGTGTTTGGGTTTGTTACACTGCTCACTTCCCTTGACCTCCAGTGTGCTTATTTGATGTGTAAAAGAGGATCAAACAGAGCATTGCCAAAAGGGACATTATGGTTGCCTGAGCTCTTAACCTATTGTAAGCGCCTCTCCTTCAAAGCCAAGCTACGAATACATATACAGCACTTCTGTAGCACTGATAAAAGATTCCTGGTGCATCATAAAGATGAAAAATTATTCTCAGTCAAGAGGGAAATTGCCAGAGGTGTCAAAAGACATGTTGCAGTGACGCAAACAGTGACACAGACATTAATTTCAATAATTTGATGGTGAAACAGTGCATACCTGAGCTGCCTAATTCTTTACAATCTTCCTTTTTTCACAAAAAGATTTGGTCATTTAGGTTCTTCAAAAGCTGTATCTCTCTATCTTTCCCTAAGCTCCTTTCCCCATCCCCCCCATCAAAAAAAAAAGCACATAGACATTTCACTTCAGCAGGAAGATTTTCATTACTTATACTAAATAGAGCAGTGAAAGGTCATACCAGCCTTTCAGCATGCCCTCTCTCCCAGCTAAGTACTTCTCAGCTACAATTGATTACCTTGTCTTTTGGGCTTCCATCATTCCATCAACAGCAGCAGGTGTGGCATCAATAGCATTACTGATATTGTGATAAGCCACATCCCAGCCTGAAATGGCCTCCATCACACATTCAAGGTGCTAATTCTAGCAGAGGTTGAAGCCTTTAGAGTGACACCCTGGAAGGGAAGAGGTGGTACTGGGGAGAACTAGCACAATAGTGGGTATTCCCATGACTCAATGATGTGGTATAAGAAAGAGTACCCCTCAATGAGGGCTAATTGCTCCCTCACCAAGTTTCTTTTATTATGTGCTTTGAATCCTTGTTGATGTATGCCACCTTGTTTAAAAAAAACAACACAACAAACTAAGTTACTAAAATGTAGTAGTCAACAGTGTTTCTTGGAAGTGTCCTTTGCTCGTCTGCTTTAAGAGGAAGGAGCCCCACGTGAAAGATTCACATGCTGATCTGTGAAGAAAGCCACATGCTTGCTTTAGCATACATGCTCACTCTCTTATTCAACAGTAGTGAGATCTTTCAAACTGCTGGAGCTATCCCAACACATTTTCTATGCATTTTATCAGATCTCCAACTACTAGAAACTGGTTCTTGTACAGGCCACTTGTATGGTATTACCTGTGACAACAGTTCCCTACCTGGTACCACCCCAAAACCTCCCTGTTGTATATCTGCCCAAAACAGTCGCCCATTTGTCCATGACTATTTCCCATATCAAACATGCAGTAAACTACTGACTTGGAGGAGGAGAAAAAAAAAGGAAGGCATGTGGGTGTCTGTATACAGTAGACAGCCAAAGGTTTAGCTCTCCCTCACTGCTGGGTTAGCAGGGGACACAGACAGATGGTCACCTTGTGCTGAGACAGCTCAGAAAATGCTTTTTCAAGTGTAAATATAAATTGGTCTTGTCACCTTTAAAGTCTGAAGTATTCCACTGGCACCAGTTCAGCTGCCTCTTCGTTGAGAGATTTTTGTACAATAAATGCATCTGCAAAAGTGCTAGGTCAAAAAAAAGCCAAACCCAGTCAGCTCCTTCTGCCCCCATTTCTCTCATCATTACAATGCGCTCTTGGAACTTTCAACTTCAGGGAAATGCAAATTCTTCAACGATGAATTATGCAAGAGGAACGAAATACATGTGGGTATAGATATGACAGAAAAATCTTTTGCAGCACATACGCGTTGACAAGGTACAGAGACAGTGCTCCTCATTCTTCTGCAACTGAAGAGTGAATAGTTAAACTATACCTGTAGTGAGGTTTTATACACAGCCTTGAGCAACTCCACTTACAGCATCAACACTGCAGAAAGGGACACGTGACTCCCGAGACCTTGGTTACAGGATGACAGAAATCAACCTGGATACACGGATACAAATCCCACTTAAGGTTACGTTTGCCCTTTGCTGCAGACCCTACCAGTCTGCTATGTCCTACTTCACACTTGGTGAAACACATACACTTGTACCCTGCCTGTTCAATACCCAACATAAATCAAGTCACTAATTGTCACCAGAGCTGTTTGTTTCGACCAGGCTTTGTACCACTGGCACACACCAGACTGCAAAATTGTTCTTTGCTCTGCAGAGTGTAAAGTCATGAGCAAGGGGCAAAAGGTGGTGGATATTGAAACAGCAGAAAATATTGCAGACCAAAATAATAATCAAACACCTATAGAAATGCAAAATATTACATAAAAGCATAAGCATAAAATGCAAAGTACATAAGAGACAAGGTACTTCAGCTGGAAGGTGTAAAACCAGAGGAGATGCAGTACCTGGCAACATCCTACAGTACTGCTGGCATTAGAGATTCACATCCTCATCTTTATTATGAATATTCCAGCACACCCACAACATTTCACAAGCATTTTTCACAGAAGGTACACAGGTTGATAGTAACGACTCAAGTTTTACCCTGGGTCACACTATTATGATAAAAATTAGCATTAAAAAAAAAGAGTGCTCACAGATTCTGCCAGAGTATAGAGGAAAACTTGCTTTTGCACTATTAAGAACTTGGCCTGAAGGTAAAAGGAAAACAAGCAAGCCACGCAAAGCAACTTATTTACTCTCACTGTTCTTCAGTTGCAGCAGCTCCCTCAGGATGAAGATACTGCAATAGAGTTATACAAGAAAATTGGAAGGACAAAGAAGCCCTGCTGAGAATTTATTGCAAGTGTGACACAAAACAGCAGCCACACGGCTAAGGTACATACAGCATGCCAAAAGAAAACGAGGTCAGAAAGTGGCACCGAGTAAAGCCGCCGGTTAGCGCTCACCGCGGTGCAGCTGCGGTGCCGGTCTCATTCTTTGCCGAGGATACAGAGGGAAAAAGGAGCTGTTTGTTTCCCTGCCGTTACCACTAGGGACTCCAGAGCTGCGCTCCGGCTGCCGGCAGCGGCCGGGAAGCTGACAGCCGGGAGGGGGCCCGCTGCCGAGCAGCGAGTGCCGCAGCGCCCGGGAGCGGGGCCGCGGGGCAGCCGCCGCGGCGGGAGCGCCGAGCGGCATCCCCAGGGCGGCCGGCACCGCTCTGCTCCTGCAGGCGAGCGGCGAGGCAGGAAAGGGCTTTGTGGCAGGTAATTTGCACAATAAGGGCCACTAAGGAACCTGCTCTTTGATCTTCCTTATCCTCTCCATCCCTTTTCGCTCAAAGAGCACCTTCTCAGGGAGCTGATTGCTAGATCACATCAGGTGCTGCAGTTTTAATGTATCTCTTAGAAAGGTGTGCAAAGAACTATAAATAGATAGCCTGACTCCAAAAATAGATTTTTTTTTTTTTGCCTACATCGTATTTGATGTATTAAGAACCTTTCACACACTATAATTTCTTCTCTGTGTCTGAACAATCCTTGACCCCCAGCTCACACAAGAAAGCACAGACTCTTGCAGGGAGAAATCACCTCTCTCTTCATTTGCACAGCTTATAGCACAATAGAAACACATTCTGGAGAGCCTAAGAACCAATGTAACAAAATAGCAAGTTAAAAATCAGTTAACACATGATATGTGAAACAGCCAACTCAACAGTCCTTATAAAAATAAGGATTCAGGAGAGGGGAAAGGAATACTTTCGATTATATTTTTAAAAATCCAAACAAAAAATTCTGGGGAAAACATTTGTATTAACTAGACTTCACATCACAAAAAACCCACAGCTGGATGATAAGAAATAAAATTTAAAACTTTAATAGCGACACACAAAGTAAACATGACAATGTTTTGTACTATAACTGCATACCTATGTCTCCAACCACTTTAAAACCAACAAACATATCTCCAGACAGACAGACTAGTGAATGTTTTATTTCCAGAGACAGCTTTACAGAAAGTTGTTTCAGGTTTCAAGTTTTTTTCCTGTTGCTGGGTGGTGACTTTGTGACAAAAACCTACTCACAAATCAGTAACACACCAAAATTTCCATTTCTAGCCCCAGACTAAGACCACTGGACTGCATTTCTCCCCACAGGCAAAGTTTCAACACTGACTTGGTTCATCTTAGGGGCAATTACACCAATACAGTGCTCTAAAAAGGAAAGCTGATCAACATGCAGTCACATTATGCAGACTTCATAAATCTTAGCAAGCAAGCACCACAAGCAGCTAAACACATATGGGAGATAAAACCGGACAGAGCACTTGGAGAAATAAACAAGGAGACTGCTTAGCTCCAGATGCTTGAGCAAGGCTTGTTTTTCACAACTGGTATGATTCCCACCTTGTCCCATCTCTGTTTCTACTCCTGGTCACTCAGTACTCTGAGACTGACTCTAGCCATAGGAGACCAGATTTTTACTACATCCTCCCACCCAGCTGCTTCATAGGTCAACAGCTCTGCCATTGTTTTTTTGTCTTTAGAGCAGAGGGAGGACTTGCCTGCAGCTGAAAGCAAAGTAGCAAAAGCAGCATGAGAAGGTATGAGCTGAATCTGAAATGCTAAGTATGCAAAGAGAGCTGAGAGCATGCTTATGCACAGTATTCTTTGATTCACTTCCCCCTCTCAAGCAACTTCTTTAGCTGTTTTCCTCTGATAACGACAGTGCCATCTGCTCTTACCATTTATCTGGTATCCTTACCTTTAAGGTATGGAAACATCCCTACTCGTATAAAGCATTATCAAATCAATTATGTTCTGTTTATGAAAACATACTCAGTCGCTGCAGGGAAGATCACATAGTTATAAGCAAAGTGACTCCAGATAGCAAACCACAAGGTACTAGCAAGAAAAAAAACCCTACATTTTTCTTCACATGACTGCCCTTAGCAGCTGTCTCTTTACTCAATCAGGTTCCAGAACAAATGCCTGCCATCTCCCCAGAACCAGTCCCAAGTAAAACCAAACCCCCAGGTTTCCAGGAATAGTCTGGCAGAATACACAAAGTACACTGGGCCTGGAAAAGTTAATCTCTGGCAGAATTTGCCATGCTCTAGTTAGAGGACTGTAATCTGTGAAGTCATCCAGCACATGCTGATGGCAATAAGGAAAAATATATTGGTGTACAGATGAGGGCCCTGACTGCATTAATATTAACAGTTGTATTTATAATATTGAAACTCTACAGCCAACTTCTCAATGACAGCTCACTACCTTCATGTAAAGGACAAATGTGCCTAGGGAGCCTGTATAGTCTTCATCATTGGAGGTCTCTAAAAAGACATTAGACATCTGCCAAAAATTATACAAGTACAGATGATCATTCTGTGGACAGACACCATTGACATCCTTCCAAACTCACACCTACAGAAACTTATCCTTTAATCTATCCTAATTTGTAGCCTCAAAGTGGATTGATCTCTCCCTTCATTAACTCCATTTCACCAGAAATCATTCCCAAAGTGAATATAACACCTAATAATATGAGACATCACAAAAAAAGGTAAGTAGACAGAAATCCTAAAAAGCACACCCAGAAGTTTTGTGTATTTAAGGATTGTGAATTACCCCAAGAATGCTAATTAGCCAAAAATGCTAATCAGGGTCAGTTTGGACAATTCCATCAAAAGAGAGGCTGTAAAGTGGGGACTTAGGCTCACAGGAAGTTAGCAAACCAACAGAAAGGTGAATGATCTTCTCTATAGCCATTTATCGGTACCTCAGGGCTTGAAAGAAAAACACCTGGCCAGCTAAAAACTCAGCCCAGAGAGACAGGGACTATGATTTTCCAGCAATGTCAGCAATCAACCAGAGTCTTGTGATCATCAGCAGTGTTTTGTCCAGAACTGTGGGTATATAAAATGGGGAGTGAGAGGGTGTAAAGCTCAAATATGATAACTGACTCTAAACAGCACCAGAAAGAACAAAGGCCTGAATTTTTAAAAGCTCAATTCTGATTCATGTGTCCAAATAAGTGTCAGATTATGAAGAGTCAACTACTACACATGCAAGCCTTCTGAAACAAATATGGATATTAATGCCACAATAAGAATTAGTAACCGTGGAGAACTTTTCAAAGTGAGTTCTGCTTGTTTATGCAGAAGGGACACACAAGATCTAAGAAAATCCATTTTTGAGATCTCTTGATAACTGCTCTCAAGTATAAAAGGCTCAAATGTGTCACATGGTTTCAAGCGCAGTACAGCTGTTCTGAGCATACTTCAGTTAACTAGGAATAATAATCAGCTAAACATTATTTCATAATTCTTTCCAGTGATGTATATAAATGCCCAAACAGCAAATTACATGGTTTATGATGCTTTGAAATTGATGCATTGAAATTCAGTTGCTATCACCTTCCTCCAAATCATAAGAGGAATTTATGTAGATATTTCTTTCTACCACAAACTAGCAGGATGACCAATACAAAATACTTCCACAGACACAATGTTCTCTCAAAAACTTTGGGAAAAGAGCTTTGCACTTCCAGTATCTCTTCAGCTACATTATGATTGCTAGTTTCATGTGTCATGCACATGAAATACAGAGGTCAGATATTGTCTCCTTCTGCCAGGTACTTTCAACACGGAGTCAGCTGGTAAAATGTGTGCTTTCTTTTCCTAACATATGGCCCAATTACCATTTAGGCTACTATGCAGCAAGCTTTTTATCAATTAGCACAAATAGTCATTAGAGCCTGGCCTCAAGAACTTATGTTTAAATATCTGCCCAGAATAAAGTACAATATACTCAATGTAGTACACGAGTCTCATGTTTATTTCACATCCCATGCTTGGCTAGCTAAGAAACATTTGAAGACACATGACAATTCTGTTAAGCCCAAGTAATCTGCTTTGTTTCATTTTCCTTTGCAGAACAACCATCACCTTGTGTGAAAAAAAGAGATCCCAGATAAAAATTAAAGGACTGTAAGATTCAGTAGTGCAACTTGTGGATCATGTTGCTTGAGTTGGAAATATTGCACAATTGTAACTCCAAAACTCAGTTTATTTCATTTTCCCAAGATTCCTGGAAGTTCTTGTAGCAGTTTCCAGCACCTTCAGTATGGAGGTCCACTACTGCCTCACCTTGATTTCAGAGCCACATCTGTGCTGTCCTGTCTTACCAGAGAAGAAAAGTTTTATATGGTTTGACTCAATGATAGTCGAGGTCTTTTCCAACCTTAATGATAGTTACTGAATGCCCATAGGATATATGGAAATGTGAAGCCATGTCCAGAAGTCCCAAGCAAAACTTCAGCAAAAGACTCATACCTCAACTACAAGGGCCATGTCTCTATCTCTTGCCTGTTAGTATGAACCCAAACATTCACAAAATGTACACCATAAACAAAGAAGCAGTTATTAACTTCACCTCCACCAAGGGACCTACAGATAGCCTCTGATGCACTTAATTAGTCCATATCTGTAAGCACTTTGATGATGAAAAGCAACGTAATGCACCAAGTACTCCTATTGAGTAACCAGCAGCTCAAAAGCATCTTGCCAAAGAACAGGAATAAGCTTGTCCTTTTAAACCTGTTCATAATAATTATAGCTGTTAACAACAGATATTGTTCAGCTGAATGAACATGGTGAGACTTCAGCAAACAGCTCTCATCAATCTGACATTCTTACAAACATCCCTTGCTAAATGTCAAGTGAGATTTCCAGAGGGAAAGAAAAGTGTCTTTCTTCCCAGAAAAGGATGAAGTTTACACAGATAAGAACAGAAAGTGAGACAGAAGTGGAAGCAAATAACTGTTTTCAAAAGAGCTCTAAAATTACTGGCAACTATACAAAGTATTAATAAAGGTCTGGTTCTAAGCAGGAGGAAGAATCATTTACAGGGCAGAAAGCTGCTTCTTTTGGACACTGGTATTACTCTTCATACCTAAAGAAGAAACCAAGAAAACAGTGATTATTTTTTTTTTTTACTTCACATGTCTGTTCTAGTCGTTTGAAGAGTTATTTGGAAGTAGCTTGCCATGTGTTAAGCTGTTCATTCATTCTTTAACATCCTAAATAAAAAGATTAATACCTTAACTTGGGGCACAGAATAAACCATGACATATGTCATTATAATTTTATTGTATTTGCACAATTTCAATATGCAAGTGGATTTTTCTGAAGGAACATTTATAATATCTTGCTGATGTTATACCCAGTGTTGCACTGGACTTCCACCAACAGAATACCCCAATATGCTGGCCCATATGAAACATAATGAATGAGTGAGCATTAGCTAAGTAGCAAGATGCTCCTAAAGTGCTACCCCAAGATAAATACACCAAAATTATCAATACTTCCGTATCATTTTCTGTTTGGAAAATGGCCATTTTACTGGTTTGGTTTTTTTAATCCAAAGGATGCTGAAACATTTTTAAATGGTTATAAAGTGCTTTAAACAGATAGATCTCTAGCATGCCTTACTATGAGCGCCTGACTTCCACACGTGTATATTAGAATTAGAATAATTTCCATCATGTGAATGTACCTTATTACCAGTAACATATGTGTTATAGTCCTCTACAAGTGTTTGATTTGTGCTATAGCTTTCACATATACATGTAAAGTCCTAGAATCAGCTGTCGTTTAACAAGCTGCCGCAAGGACTAATGTTTTCAGAAATACAAAGGCTGGTGATTCTCAAGATTTTGATAGTTGAAAGAAACACAGAAGAATAGCCCAACTTTCACAATGTTTTTCAAAATAGCCCTGAAAGAGTTCAAGGACTGGTCTTTCTCCAGGCTTACAAAACTTCATGGGCAATTCCATTTAACAGACGCAGATTTTTTTTTTTTTTTTTTTTTTTTTTAATGGGGAAAGAAAAAAAAAGAGACCACTTTGTATTTCCAGGTTGAATCTAAAATTAATCATGCTTATACACTTAGAGTAAGTAGAATTAAAAGATTTTTTTCCCAACTGATGGATTCCTAAGTATTAACGACATATGAAATCACTTAGCCCGTCTGTAAATCAAGCCACTAAATTTCCTACTGCAAGACTAGTTCTACACAGCAAGCAAGAAAAAAAGTATTATACTTCAAGAGTCAAGTGGATGAACAAAAATTGAAATAACACTTATTTGAATTCAGTCACACACTGTTATACTGGTAGTGAGGTTGACTATAGATATGGGATCACTTTCCAAGTCATTAGACTCTGAACATGACTGGTTTTCTGACAGAGTCATAGGTTTAATTTTTATAGTCATAACTCCTATTAAGGCCAATTTCAAATTGAGATAATTAAAGGAAACTTCAGTATTTTGCAGCTTTGGACTTTGCACAAATTTTAGCCCTTGGCCATAGCACTTTGCTGAAAAGCTTTCATCTAGGGTAGAACTGATGATCTCACATCTTCCAAATTCAGATTTGATGTGACTTAAAAACTACCTTAAAAAGCATGACTCAGGTAAAAGTAATGTGATTATGCACACCTACATCTACATGAATCATTAAACAAGAGTTCTGAACACTTTATATTTGTCTGAATGGGATTTTACTCTGATTCCTAAAGATAATTCTAACCCTACCAGCTATTCTAGCACATAAGCAGCCAGATAGTCTTTCTTTCAAGGGAAGATATTCATTATTCATTTAGGAACTAAATAGATCCAAAGTACTGTCATTTACTTTCTGACACTCCACACTACCAAATCCAACCTGGCAAAAGGACCCTGTGGCAGAGAAATAAAAAATTAAAAATATAAAGGGGAGGGGTATGGAGCATTTGTGTTCTTCCAGCTAGGAAAGAAATGGATTTTATAAAATTTTTGTTGTTCCAAGGTGCAAACAATCACTATTCATTATAGTTACAAGATTGTTTTAGTCTCCTTCATCAAACCAAGTACTTTATACAGCAACCTCCACATCCCTGACCGGGCAGAGATGTCTCAATGACTAGTGGTCACATTAGCCAGTCCAGTTCCATACAAAAAAAAAAACCCAAAAGGATCAGAGGGAGTGATCAAAATTCATACACCACAAACAAAAGGCACCCATTTCTTACTCTAAACATTAAGGCTTTCTTTTTTTTTTTTTTTTTTTTTTTTTAACTGAGCAGTGTCTGAAGTAAGCTTAGGTCATTGTTCTGTTGCTCAATTCCTTCATGTCTCAGTGAACTGATTCAGAAAAGTTATTGTCATCAACATCTCTTCTTAACACAGTACTTCATGCCCTGAACCTTAGCTAGCTTTTCAGGTCAAAAGCAGGTAACAAATAAATTATATACCTGTATCAGAGAAGATACTGTCATGAGAAAAGGGAGGGGGGAGATTGGGAGAGGTAATAAGGCCATTTCACCTCATTTTTATTGGATTTACATGCTTGCCTGTAAGCATATCAAGCCACAACCATACCTGCAGCTAATAAACTAATGAGTTGTTAGCACCACCTCCGCCTGCTCGCTGGGCGGCACGATGCTTTAACGCGGTCAGCCCTGCTGTCTCCCCACTCCGCTCTTTCCCTTCTCGGTGCAATTAGGCAGAAAAAGCAGCTGGAGCAGTGCTCCACGAGCCCTGCTGGCGGCTGCTCCCAAGTCTGGAGCTGCACCATAATACACTGAATTTAGAAGAGGCGCTTCTTTAGGAGCTACATATAAAGCAGCTCCAGGTCACCAAGAAAACAAACCGATTTTTAAACTACTTTCAATCGTGATAAAACTCAGTAAGGAGTTCGGAAAAAACCAGCAAAGAGAAAAGATTAAAAGATTTAATGTAGAGATAGGGCTCACTTAAATGGTCTTTTAATGCTGGGCTCCAGATACAGTCTTTCTAAAGGCTTGCGGAGGAAGCACTATGGAGGAAGCTACTACGGGGGAGGAGGCAAATGGCTGTGGTTAGCGAAACATGCAGCTAATGTTTGGAGGCAAGGCGGGGTGGACACTACTTCCAACTCCAGCTGAAACTTAATCTTCCCACAGGCTAAAACAAAAAGGCCATCTACAAAGTTTCTGATAGTTGTTCACCTCACAAGTACAGGAAGTTTTGGTGGTTTGGACAGAAAATAAGCTTCTGTTGTAGCAGAAGTGATTATGACAAAAGCACTTGAAACTTCTAAAATAATAGATGTGTGTATATGCTCATACACACTATTTCTAGCTGTATAAACAAGAATTGGAATGGACTGCTCAATAGATACTGTGTTACTCTCTAAACAAAGCCTGAAAATACTAGTGTCATGCAGTGTTTAAGAGAACGATGAAGGCAGCAGAGACAAGGAGTATCTGTATTTATGGAGATTTGAAGTCAAAAGGCAAGGTCAATTCAAGTTATTTCATAACGGAAATTAGCCCAAAGTATTTTGATACAGACACAGCCTTGTTGATGGTGACAAAACATCATAACAAAGCTAAAGTGTTACTAAATGTATTCTTTAAATCATAGTTGTATTTATGCAGAGGATGGTAGGGACTGTCTCAAAGGACTCAGTGCTTTTTCTTGTTCAGATTTGGAATTTTAAATTATTTTTAAGCTTTCTAGGGTAAGACTATACATACATAGTAATAAATATAAACATTGTTTAAATTTTCTCTCTGTCATATCCAAGAACTGAAAACGTTAAACCCCACATAGTTTCATCACCTCTTATGAATTTGCAAGTTCTTAATGCATTAATTTCCAAAACCAGAACTCAAAGCCACCATCTTTATGAACCATTTTAAACAAATCTTCTGTACCACAACAGATGAGAAGGGGTCAAATGTTACAGTGCTGTTCTGTGCTTCAACAGTAAATAAAAGCCTAAACTTAAATATACTTGCTCTGTAAAGAAATACATACCAAGGTGGGTAAGGGTGAAAGTCTGCTTTTTATTAATAATTTTCTATTTTTGGATCCTCCAGTCAAGTTCAATAGAAAGTAACAACCCAAACCTTAAATGCTATGGGATAATTCAACAAGTGCAACAGGAATATGTTGCATTAATGTTTTATTATAGTTCGTAAATTTAAGCGTAATCATCACAGTCATATTACTTTTTGATGGAAGCCTATAATCATCATATTCATTAAATGCCATATGGATCATCTTCAGGGAGCAGAGATTCCTCTAAATTTGTGACTATAAGCTTCAAGGCACCATAATCTTAACTTTGTTAAAACTCTTGCTACAGGTGTTATTCTACCGAACACTGCAATCAGAGCCTTTGCTGGGATCAGCTGGCTGGACTGCTGTAGGGTCTCTAAGTCCCAGAGCTGCTGCAAGGTCCAGCTCTTCTGGGTTCTAGCAGTCAGTGTCCTCAGAGCTATATCTGTCCTCAAGTTTCCCTATGCAGCTACAAAGCAATTAAAGCAGCTCAACACCTGTATGGGTTTTGTAATATTCATCTCTATTATTCAAACTGATCTCATAGTCCTACTTTGTTGTTTCTACCCTTGGGGGAAACAACCAACCTTCAACCTCTGCAATTCCAGAGCAAGGTTTGTAACACGATGTATGAGCATAAGCTGCTCTACAGACTGTGGCTGGATCTTCACACCCACTGTGAGCAGGAGCTATGCAAAACAATGGAAAGCAAGACACAGCCTCCAATACAGCAAGTCAGAACTTCATGGTTGATTTAGTGACTCAACTCGTGCTTAATACTTCTCAAATTATTCTTGAGCCGGTGTGAAAGAGAATGAGTCAGAAGTTGCTTGCATATTTCATGTCCATCCTTACCGGCAAAGGGCAAGCAAAGTACAAGAATGAATTAACAATGGCAGTATTTACAAACAAAGCCAAAACTAACCTTGCTAATGACACAAAAGCTGCCCACTATCCTGACATAGTGATCCACTTTTATTGCCCTCATCCAATGTGAATAGCAGTTGCATAAGTTCTAGTTAGAGCTTGTTGCAGGTAGTTCAGATGCAGGCATCTCCAGGGTGATCCCTTTCTCCATCTGTCCTACACTACTGCAGTGCAGCTTTAAACCTATTTAGCCAATGAAGGTAATGCAAAAGGCAGTAACAAGGTAACACTAGTGTACTGATCCTCACTCCTGCCTGGGGAGCAGCAGCTTAAATAGAATAATTTTATCTTTAAAGGTCACAGGTAGCAAAAGACCAAATATCTGAACCATAGCCTTGATCCTTACGATAATGCATTGGCTGGGCATCCCATTTTGTTCCAGTTCTGCCAATTTAAATAGTATGATCTCTAAAGGGAAGTATTGCTTTATCTCACAAAACAACTGCATTTTAACAGCCATTCAACAACAAATTCAAAAAAATTACTGCTTGCTGAGTGCCTGCAAGTAGAAATTGAAAGCCCAAGCCAGTAAAAGCATTTCCTCATTTTATGAAACTTGGGGCATCATATGTATAATGAAATGCCATTAAAGATATTTGTTACTGTAATACAGAGAAAGCAAGTTATTCAGAAAAAGCACAAGTGTCAGAAGTACACAAGGTGGTGGCAGGGAAGCTTCTCATTTTTGTCCTGAGGGGTAGCAGCCATGCACTGGGGGAACAATTTACCAGTATAATGCATATAGCTCAATAACAGTTTTAGTAGTCTATACAGTACATAAATCTACACACTCTTTACTCTACAGGAAAACTGGTCACAGAGAAAGCAAAAGCAAGTAAGACAGATCACAAAGTAGCTGCATACGCCTATAGTACATCAAGTATAAGACTATTCTTTTTGACCGTACCTACCTGGACTTTGTTAATGTCAACAAGTAGAGGAAAAAAGCCTGCTCCCTCCAAAAGGGCCAGAGCACTACTCTAGATTTAAAGGCAGTGCATATTTCCAGTACTATTGGGGATTATCATGTCTAATGGATAGATCGTATATAATGAGACAACTGATTAGGTGTATTATTTTCTTTTGTCTACTAAAACAACAGAATTCAACAGACTTCCAATCTGGGATGAAAGCAAGGACAAAACACATTAGTTTCATCTCATATCACCCACACATCAACTCCTTCTCAATAATAACATCAAATCATAAAAATGAAATTGAGGCTCTAGAGAACTGGAAAAAAAAAATCAACAGCTCAACTAGCAGCCTTTAAGATGTGATGTTAAAAGAAAAACCAAAATGCCATAGTATTACACTAGTAGTCTTGCTCAAAACATTTTTAGTGTAGGAGCATGTTCATGATTTGTTTTAGAAAAGGAAACAATTAAAACATTTCTTTAGCTTTGTAATATTAAAAATTCAAACAGTATTACACTAACAAAAGGCAATTTCCAGTCCTATTACTAACAATGGTAAAAAACCCATGTAACCTTAAATTCTTAATGTTTTCTAGTGTCTGTGTTATCCTACTAAAATCAAATGGAACATCAAGGCCTTTTGTAGAAGACAAGCTCTTCTTGCACCGGTGACCTTTTCTCCACTGCTTCTTGTAGTGCTCACCGCTAGGCTTAAATAATTAAGCACTGAAGTGACTTCGGAAATGCACCTACACTTGAACAGTACTATTTAGACAACAATTTGTAGAACAACTGGAGATCAAATGTTTATTCTCATAAACTGATATCCTTATTGGAAGTACCTACTCATTTACATTGCCCAAGGGCCTGGACAAGATCATGAAAGCAGCCTTCTAGTACACCAATTAGAGTTAAACAATATGGAAAGAAAGAATTATCAGCAACATTCAGAAGTAAAAGAATTTAAGTGTTAAAAGCTCAGGCATGGTTTCTGCTTAAAAAAGGAGACCACTCTCATTGTATAATAGATATTAAAACTAGGACAAAATAACCTTAGGAAATAATTAGTCATGTTACATTTAGAAATGAATGTTATTTTTCCAAATATTCACAGATTTAGAAAGCACATTTTGTCAAGTCATGACTTCTCTCCTCCCTTAATAAAAACAAAATTCATTTCTACCAGCAAAGTAATCATTTATGAATATCAGAGCAGTAACTGTATCCATCTTTACTTCCTCTGTATCCTCAAGGCCATGACTTTGTATGGTTTCCTATATTCTCCTTCATTCTCCTACAATTTACCCTCCCGTATCCAAAAGCATAAAGAGAAGGGTGATTTTGGGGAAGCTTGTTTCCTGCTGACACCAACAAACATTCAAGTTGGCTCATTCCAAGACCAAGAAGTAGGTTTATGTCACAGAGATAAGAGATGTTGAAGTAAGCTGATCTTCTCCACTCCTAGACCTCAGAATCTTCCATTACATTCCAGATGGAAAAATCATTGAAATCTTCATAATTCAAAAAATCTTTGTTTTCAAATAGGAAATTACATTACATAAATATACGTTTTTTGGACAGACAATTTACATAGATTTTCCTGCCTTTCTACATTCTGTAAACATGTCTAGTAGAACATATAAATCATAAAATATCACATAAAAATATAATGTTCAATGAGACAGGTGTGGAATTTCTCTATTCATGTAAATTAAAAGAAAGATTTTGCATCTCCGCCTACTTCAGAAAAAGAATATAATAACAAGAATTAAGGCAGATTAAGAGACTCTTTTAGGCATCTTAAGACCCTTAAGCACACACTCCCAAGCTAAGTATTTATAATACAAGAAGTCTCCTAGTTACCTCTCTCAACTGTCACTGTTGCACGTATTTCATAAAGCTGCTTAAACTATAAAGCTGACTGTCAAGGGAATCCCAGTCTGAGGGGATCTTTTGTGGTCTGAAAGGGTTGTGACTTTTGTAAAAGGAGGGCATCGGGTTACTGCAGCAAGCCTTGAATATCAATGACAAAGGAGGAAAAGGAAAGCTCACAAGTCAGGCTATACTCTTTCTGCCTTACCACTCACCTAAATCACATGGTAGTTGCATGGCAGGACAGAGCCAAGGAGGACCAGGGCAATCCTTGCTCCCCGAGGCCACTTTGCTCTCCAGTAAAGAGCACAGACACTCTCCTGCAGGTCACAGGAAAACAAGAAGTGCCTCTGAGCAATGCTACCCTACACAGCCCACTCCACTGCAAGCACCCACCGAAATTTCAGAGGCAAAAAACCATGTGGAACTGGTGTGATATGAAACATGAGGAGGAGAAAGAAAACTGTTTACTTCCTGATGGCACAGGTTACATTAATCCAGCCATACATTAACTTAGCCAAATCCCTCTGCATATTCTAGAGCTGATAATATAAATCTATTCATAATTTTTTAGTTGCTGAAGATGGTCAAAAGTTACACAATTTTGGCTTATATTTTTCATGGAAGATATGCCTGATTACATAAAAACTGCCATTGTCAAATATTCTGAGATCTAGTTCATGATCTCCAGAAATCATAACATTTTCTTTTCCAGTAATGAAAATACCTACCCATTCAGTTCTATTACATGATACAAATGTTCAATGTATCACTTGATTTGAACCTATTTCTGGCTACTTAGGCTCTTGCATACCTACATAGTAAATTACCTCTTCTGCATGCCTCAGTTTGCTTCAGGCTTTCTGAATTCAACTGATCCTAACATTAACTATTTTTAGTTAATGAGAAGAATGATTGCATAGCTGAACAGATAAAGAACATGACTTTCATATTTACAACCTAATTTAAATACAATAACTGAAGAGTCTTTAGTGGAGCAGTACTTCCACAAAGTTCTGTCCTGACTTGTTTTATTTTTACTTAATATATATTCCTTTATTTAAGGAACTGTATTTCAGATTTCCTAGACAATCCAAGCCTTAACTTTTCAAAGCTTTTTTCAAGAGAGTTCCAAATCCCTTATGGAGTTTTCATAATGCCACTCCTGTTATTAACCTTATTCAAAATAAAAATGGAAACTTGAGACTTGACTTATTTCTGAAGCATATGCTTGAGATGCTTAAAAGAACACTCTACAACCCATTTTCTCCCAGCCAAACTACCCTTTCCATGCAAAATGAAACTTTCTTCCACATGCAATCTGAACAATGCAATTCCTATTTGTACTCTTGCAAGAATAGAAAACAGTTTTTTCCTTTGGGGTAATCTCTGAGTTCACCTTATTCCACCCTTTTCTCTCCAGTTTTTCCTATTGAACTTTCTGCTTTCCAGAAGGCAGGTACTCCTGCAGGTTTTAAGTAGGTAGATCATTTAATTTCAAAGTGCATAATTTTCTTCCTGAAATAACCAAAGGTATAGTGAAGATTTATAGATTTGCATGAAATGCAGAGTTATCACGAGTGGCTGCAGAGAAAATGAAAAATAGGTTGAAAAAAATGCAGCCCTAACATGAAGCCTTTGGAAAAAGACCTAACCCTCAGAACACTCACCTTTGCTTTGTCTCTTCAGCTAGAAGCTACTACTGATGCTTTCAACAATGCTTAACTGATGAACAATAAGTGGTGAGGGAGAAATCACACAGACAAAGAAGTGCCATCCCTTTGTTTACATAATTATACCAAAATGATGTCTTTAATGTGTTTAATAAGCTAGTGGTGCACCACTTCTAGTATAGAAGCATTGCTTTTCTTTCTCATTTGCCAGTTTATTGCTGGGACACCGGAAAATACAGTAAAGTTCATATACTGGTTGGGATATTTGAAAAAGCAAGCCAAGATTCTACAAAAAGTATACCCACTTCTTGATGGCCCCGTGTTGCACTGACAGCATTTTCTCCTACAACTAAACAAGAGAAAGGGGAGGCCCTCTATTGCTCCCACAGGAAGTTAAATGAACTTAAGCAAACATTTCCAAAAAAAGAGTTACTACCCTCCCACCTCACTTGCCATCTTTCCTTCACACCAAATCAGCTGTTTCAGAGAAGCTAAACAGACTGATAAAAGTCTGTTCTTACTCTTGTAAACAGGACAAACAATGGGACTGGAACTTATTCTGTAGTTACTAGTACATGGTGGACTTCATGATTCCTTGACATAAATTTAACCTACCTAAACAACATCTAAAATTACCATAGAGGTTATGGAAAATGCTGTTGGCCAAGAGTTGCAAGTTCAAAGATATGCAAAAAATGCAGGAAGAGAAACCCTTCATGTCTGCAGTTATGAGCTTCATTTAAGCATGCTTTTGTTTCACACCTTTCTGTTAGCCTCTGCAAGGCACCAAGAATACTTACCACTGATGGCCAGTTGAGTAAAGAAATTTTGGCAAATGACAAAATGATTGTCTGTGCAAAAAGCTTCAATACACACTGGGAAGAGACCTAGATTTCTTGCTACAGTTCTGCCTCTGCAGTATCTGTTCTGAGAAAGAAAGTCTCCAGTTTCTGAAGAAATCTCTGCCCACCACCCTCCCCCAGGATCAATAGGATTCTACCTTATGTAACCACTCTAAGTTTGGCAGCAAGAGCTCTTACATGGCAGCATCTTGCAGATTCTGAGAACACCAAAACACTAAGTTTCCTGCTTAGCAATATGAAATGGCTGTAGAAAACTCAGCATACCACTGGGTCATTTGATCTTAACTTTGCAAATTTCACCACCACTATTTTAGCAATCTGAAAAGTAACAGCCTCTAGATATGGGCAGATACCCACCTATACATATACCATGCTCTCAACACTACTCTTTTGGACCACTCCTGAAAGCTACAATATCTAAATAAACATATTCTCCCATTTTTAAAATTTTTCTTATACAACTCAAAAGTACATGAACTTCTGCACTAACTTGATAAAAATATAAGGAACTCTTACTATTAAAGGATGCCTTCCTAGCTACCTCAATCTGTGAAAAGCCAAATAATAAGTAGCACCACAATTGGTGTCTTCCCTAAACAACCCAATTAACTGTCTTTTTGACAAGCTAAGAAATTAAGCAAATCTCCCAAACAAACTCCACTTTCACACTTCTAACTAGGAATACTGAAATTGGTTTTAGAAATTAAAGTTAACTGGCTTTAGATTCAAGACTCTTAAGCAGCATATTATCTACCACGTTTGCTTGTTAGCCCAGGAACAGGAATTTGGAGCCTCCTTCACTCCTAAACTTTATCTTTTGACACAGAATGAAAAGAAATGGGAAGGTGAGTAATCCAGAAAGAGAGGGGGGAATGCAATTTACTTCATTCACCTGACTTGTCATTTCAAAGGATGTATTTTTGTAATTTCATTTTCCTTTAAGTGGCAAAAAGTAAATTTTACTTACTATTAATTCTTTTAAAGAGTTAAGAACCTTAAGTCCACCTGCATGAATTTCCAGTGATCAGACCATTTGTCAAAGAGGTACATGTTTGTAAGCAATGTGTTCCTGATAAACTACTCTTTCCTGCTTCCTTATTTCAAAACCAGGCCAGTGTCACCACATTAGTGTAAGATAATATTGCAGACCAACACAATGAGTCAGCAATCAAAATGACGTATTCTGCCATCCCACGGAGCTTGTTCTTTTGGTTTAAGTCCTGGAATTGCTGGTACATCTCCCTCTTTCCCAGTCTCCCCTTACTTCTATTCCACTGCACTGCTTCAAGATTGCCTTACCAGTTGTCAGCCCAGCTTGTTTCAGAAGAAAGAATTCATGTGTAAAGTACCCTGGGTCTTAGAAACACAGAAACATGTGCTGGAGAAGGTTAGTGCCTGGTTGGCTGACTTCAGCAACAAGAAAAGGAAGCTGCTCAATTAACTGGAACTAAGTGAAAAAGAAATTTCAGTTATCTTCCACTTATTCTTCAAACAATGTTTAGACAATTCAGCTCATGAGAATCTCATTGTACCCATATTCCTACTGAGACACTTTACCTATGACACACTTACTGCAAGACCCAAGCAGGCCTTCCTGTCATATTCCAGCAAGATGCACAAAGCATCTTGTGGATAGTGGATTGAGCTCACACAAGCAGCCAAAGAGCACAGAGTAGAATGGATTTTACACATTAGGTGAGACTGAAGCTATATGGGGCATTACATTATGAGATGCAA
The DNA here is from genome assembly GCF_020740725.1 of Corvus hawaiiensis. NCBI lineage: Eukaryota > Metazoa > Chordata > Aves > Passeriformes > Corvidae > Corvus > Corvus hawaiiensis. The sequence continues at coordinate 42,922,355 of NC_063218.1, read as the reverse complement.
TTGAAATTCTAAGGGTCACTAAAATGAAACACTTAATATTCTTTTTACAGATTAACTACTGGTTTGGGTTTTTTAAAAAACAAAAAACCCCCACACAGTCCAACTGGTGCTAAAGTCTGTTCCCACATAAAACCTGCTAACTGAGTATTATTCATTTCCATTCTTACCATTAGAATAACAATGGTATTAAAAAACAAAATTGATCCTGTGATACCATGTTACATTACATACCATATAATATATAAGAGATGCAAAAAAAACCCCCAAAATAGCAAGTGTGACAGTATAATTAAGAAATCTGAATCAAAATCCCAGGAAAGTTCTAATGAAAACCTACTAAACCAACACAACTGGGGGAACACGAGAAGAGAAGCACAAGGTTTCCTCTTCAGTGAGCCTGTTAAAATACCAAATAACCACCATTTGCTTTAGTCTGCAATATAAGAAGATAACGAAAAAACATGACTACATGAAAAAACAGATGATTAGTAACAGCTAGACACCATAAAGAGTGATGACATGCTTCTTTTCCAGCATACAGGTGACTGCTCTTCCACTCAGTTTAAGGCAACACTACTAAATTTATATTCCATACATCAGAATACATAGAAATGGAAGTGAAGAAAAATGTGTTGTCTTTTTCGCTGGAACATGAAAGTTTCATCTCCAGACAGAACATTTGTCCCCTGCTTTCATCCAGTCAACATCTCTGCTTTGATAGCCTCATTCTATACTTCAATTCTAAAGTCAGGGTAAAGCTCTAAAAATCATCAGTTGTCATTTCTTCATTTCTTCTCACACACACACTTTTTTTTTTTTTAGCCCTCATTACACAGAAACTGTTCCCCATAGTTAAAAGAGAACATAGCTCATTGCCTGGTGAAATAAGATTGCTGTGCTACATGCAATCAGGGCTTGAGGAAAGTACAATGAGGGAAAACTATGGCAAACTGCATCCTGCCCAGAAAGAGATCTGTTTGTCATAATCATATACAGTAAATGCACATGCAATACAGAAGCATCACTTCCAGAAAATGAGGGGAAACACACCTATAACCAGTTCTCCTTTCTTCCTTAATCCATCTTTAAAGCTGTTATGCAAAACCAGTGGGAAATAGAGGGACTGACTGACAGGATGCAATAATATAAAGTGATTTGATTACTGTGAAGCAGAGCCTTTTCATTAAGTTTTTAGCTTTACAACACAGGATCTGTTACAAGAAGGGTCATTATACTTCTTTGTACCAAATAGATCACCCTATTTGATGTGTCCTTGTATTTACAAATCTGATGTAATTCCCCTTTTCTTTGCATACATTATATATGTATACATACTTATAGAAGCCCCTCAGCATCTGGTTATTCAGTAGAACTATATTTTGATCCTTGTCTATTTACACTATGTGTCCAGCTATGCAGTATTTCAAAGAGATACCATATTCTTCCATATTACTCATTCATATTCATATAATTGAAAAGGCATGAGTACCTAGCAATTGCACTTGGAGAACGAAGCATCTTTGAAATGTATTTACAGATGGTTTGTTTGCCTCCTTGGGAATGCTAAGTACTAAAAGTGCAGCAATTAAAAAAAAAAAAAAGCTCAACTACAAGACCTCTGATTCTATTGCAGTGCCATGGTATTTTATTTCTATTATTTAACAGAACGATAGGAAAGGCTACAACAGTCATACTGTTACAGTAGAAACTGCACTGGTGGAAGGGGGTGCAGGGGGAGGAAAAGTGCCAGGTTGAAATACTGAGTAGCACCAGAGCAATACAACTGATAGATCTCCAGAAATTCTGTAGTGCCATGAGCCATGCTGGATGAGGCATTTACTTTGTTCACCTGAGTGCTTAATAGCACCCCCATACCAAAAATTAATGGCCCACAAGACCCCATTTGTGATTGGCACTTTATACCATAAGAGTTATTACTGTTAGGTCCTACATATTGTATAAATTCTGTAGCCAAAAAAAAACCCAAAAAAATGAAAGCAGCATTCAAAAGGTTAAGTAGAAGCAAACAGATGAACTTCATGTAAGTGGATGCACAAATCCACAAATTTCTATTCTGCTACCTTCTCCTTTGGCAGCAGAAACAGCTTTGTACTTACATATTCATCATTCCAGAGCTGACTGAAATGCAGAGAAAAAACTAGACAAGATTTATGAAAATATGGAGGCTTCTACTGAAGATACTGTATAAACTACATTTCTTGCCCATTCTAGATACTTTCCAAATATTTTAGCTTGTTTAATTAAAAGATTTCTCGTCCTAGAAATTCTACTATCTTTGAAATACAAGGAGCTTTATAGTGCTATTTAACTAACATTTTCCAGAAGCCCTATAGATTATTATTTTGCAAGCATCTTTACTGTGCAAATGGCAGGAGAAGGAGGAAAAAAAAAAAAAAAAAAAAAAAAAAAAAAAAAAAAAAACAGAAAAGGAAGTAAAAAGGGGATGCAAATTACAAGCACAGACTTTACAAACACCACACTCCGTATGCACCCAGTACCAATGTTTTAGCCTTTTTTCCCTACTTTAAGCAAGCAAGCAGGAAACAAACAAGGAAACCGAAGGGGTAGACAATCCCCTGGACTTACCTTTAGAACAGTCCCTCTATAAACTTCTCACAAAGAAATTTAAATTCCTCCAAGTGGATTTAATTCTTTTAGCTTTTTTCTTTCTCGAGTCACACACAAGCAAAACAATTAGTTTTCAGAGGTTCCATTTACTGCTCTTCCATCCCCAGCAAAATGCGTCCAGGAGTCTATGCCAAAAGTAAGCCCAGAACTCAAAGGCAATTGGAAAGGGAGCGTAGGGGGCTGCTGAAGGACCAGATTGTGAAATTCGGTAGCTTGAGCACAAAAATATCCTACTGTACAATATACCTGGCTTCTTGCTCACCAAAAAACTGTAGTGCAAACTGTCAGTAGTAGCCTCCAATAGCTGCTGTGTGTGCTGCAGATGGTATGTCTCACTGTTACCTTCCCAGATGGGTAGAGGATTCAGAGAGCAGAAAACCAGGGGGTCGCCTCCAAACCAGGTGGATTGCCAGCCACTCATTCACTCAGTCCAATTAATCAAGACAAGAACAGCTCAGTCACCGGAGGTATCTCCTTCCAGGGTGCACAGGATTATGGCAAGGTTATTAATCTTGCTTTGCTGCATCCCCCCCACCCCCTACATTCAGCAGCCTGCACCGAGATGATTGCCAGCTCTGTCTCTGTCCCTGTTCTACTGCATTTTGCTCAGCCCTCTGTTGCTGCAAGTGAAACACAGAGGAGGGAGGAATACTAATAAGGTGGTTAGCTACAGTTTCTTTAAGGCATTCTACATATTGCATGTGTGTGTGTATGTACGTGCATGTGTGTGTGCATTTTCCATGGGGCAATCTGGATTTCTTGGCAGCTGAAATAGGACTTGTTTCTACATCAAAGTCTGAATTAATCTGGATTATCACCTAATGAATATCAGAGCCAGCAGTTGTATTTTACTTAGGATAAGAGGAGGGTACTAAATGGTCTAGAAGATTAGGACAGCAGCAGTGGTTATAGGGAGAGGGAGTGGGGGGGGTTGGTAGTGTAGAAACCACACTATACCCAAAAGAGCATAATCACTTTAAAAAATTGTTCCAAAGGGATCATTTTAGCAATGTTTTAAAAGTCATTCTTATGTCCTGTACCAGTTGGGATTTTAAAATCAGCACTATATTATCCATCTTTAGATTAGGCAGCAATATGCAGAGTCAAGTAAATATTTTTAGAAAAGAAAAGATTTCTGGCAGGAAAAGAAAAAATTAGAATGTCAGTGGAGGCAGACATCCAGCACTGCATTTATGAAGGTGCCTGAAATTCCCTCCTTTACTGAGAATTGCTCTGCCAAAACCTTTCACTTATGAAATGAGTTTAGAGTTCTCAGTCCAAGAGCCAAAACAGGTTTTCCATGTATCACCTAAATAGCTGACCTGCACTGGTTCATGAACCTGAGTGTTCTGCTGTGGTAAGTGCAAGTCCTAGCTGTAATTCACTCATAAAATATGAAAACAGTCATATTGCCTTTGGTTTCCCACAGGTAATTCAGATCCTCTGCATCAGGTTCAGGATGCAAACGCTGCTGTCTCACTTGTCATCCATAATTTCAGCTTTTTGCAGCAGATGACACTTCAGACTCCTTCAGGAGACTGAAGACTGAGACTCCTTCAAAAACATGAAAGCAAAAATAAACCATTCCTCAGAAGAAGTTCTGGGATTACTACAGTAAATTATAACTATGTGGGGCTGTTAAGGAGCCAGTTCATAGGTCTGAGCAACCAGATACACTTGACAGAGCTCCCTAAAGAATGAGCTACATTAAATGAATCTGGTGCTTCATATCACAGAAAGAGCTACCACCACAAGTTTCAGCAACCAAACTGTGACTGAACACAGTGGGAATGCTTTGGGGAGTTTTAGATACACCAACCATAGGATAGCTGTCAAGGAAGCCTGGATGCACTGACCCTGGCAGTTGTTACTGCTACTGTAGCACAAAGGACTGCAACGTACCATGGCACTGTCCATAAGTACTGTGGCCACAATATTTAATACTGACATGGAGTAAAACTCTTCTACTGTTAAGTAAACCCTGCAGTCTTAACAGCCAGTGAACTTGCAAAGCCACACAGCATGAGAAGGAGGGTGTGGTATCTTGAAAGAGAAATGTAGGATGCAGTTTCAGAAGATGGAACACCTGCACTGTTTCACAAATCACACATCGCCACTTGGGCTTTTGTTCACTTTTTCGGCTAAAATTGCTGTATAATTTAAATCTAAAACGATTTATTTATATAAAAGTCCACTGAACCAATAGGAGAATTTGTAAATGGTAACTGTTTTCTTTACTGCAATTATTTCGCTTCTCTACATTATCCTTTCTTCACCCTCCATCCTATTCTCAAACACTGCATGACATCTTATGTTGCTGTTTTCTTCACTTGTGGATCTTAGAGAGGGTTCTCACTCATCCACAAATAGAAACATGCTTATCCACATAGGAATATGAGTAGCCACAGTAGTTTGGACTGAAGATCCATCTAGCCAAAGTTTTGCCTGTGTTGGTCACTGTCACAGGCAACCATCAGATCAAGGGAAGCAAATAGTGGTATTTCCCAAGTACACTGTGCCAGCCTTTAATTATCTGTGCCACAAGGAGTTGCAAAGTCAGAGACAGGAATGCTCTGCACGCTTTAGTATTACACTCACAGATTCATAGCCTTCTGTCATAAGCAGCCTGGACTTATTTCCTCATGCTGAGAAGCCCTGATGCCTTTAGCTGCCCTTTGTATTGACTTTGCTCTGTTCAGTCAAACACTCTTGCAGTGACCAAAATCCCATGGGCATGCCCCAAGAGTATAGTACTACATTGTCACTTTCTACTTTGAGAACATATCATCCCAGAGCACATACTGATGAAGCTAATGGCATGTTCTGCTTTCTAAGACAGTGGCATAAGTTATTTTGCTACTCTCAGATTAACAACTTCATCAGTGATATAACATTTATAGTTCTAACTAGTCAGCTAAGTTTTTATAAAGAAGACCTCCTGTCTAGACCAAAGTCCACTGTGGACAGCTTTTTCCATGACCTTTTTCTAGGTGCAGCCAAAATTGCTTGAGTATATTAAAAAAAAAAGAGACTCCAAAGCTAATTAAATCTATTCATAAATCTAATATTTACAATCCATGGGACTAGAACAACAGCAAAAGTAATTAAACTGACTTGCATTCTAATTTCCATTTCCATGACACAATACATGTTAAAGAAGGGGGGGGGGGGGGGGGGGGGGAGGGGGAAGAAAGATTAAATGTTGTGCAAGCATAAGTTACTGTTGGTATTTTCCAAATATTCTTCTTCATAATCCCAAAGGCACAGGCAAGGACTTTTGTCCTACCTCACCTGCCTTTATGTGATTTTTAAAACCATACTGCCTGCTAATTACTTTAATATTAATCAAAAGGAAAAAATATTCTTTGCACTTCCAGGGATTTTTGCTTTTTGAATTTGGTGTTTTCTCCAAAACAGGCTGCACTTTGGCAATCTCATCACTCCCCTGATTACTACAGTCTTACAAGCATCTTTGTTCATGTTCCCACATTATGGTTAAAACAAAGGCAGTTTACAGTGCAATATAAACCAGGCAGATATATCACTCCCTTCCCCCATCCCACCTCCCAAGGGGGGAGGAAAAAAAAAAAAGAAACTTGACTTCAGCTCCCTCTCACTCTGGCCCTCACCTCATTCAGCTGAATTTGATGACCTGTCAGTTGATATCAATATCACTCCTCTGAAAACTTCAGAAATTCAGCACAAGTGAAGCACACAAGCTTATTGCTCAGCAAAGCCCTCAGCAGAGAAAGTACTGACCCAGCACACATGCTCCCACACAAGAAACCTCCAAAAGTCCCTCAAATATTTTTGCAATGTTTCACGTTTTTTATTATATTGACATCATTTGATTTAGTGAACCCCAAATTCCATATGCTATTTGCAACCAGTTCCCTTGTTTCCTCTTAATTTTCAGTTTATTTATGAAGTAATAGGCATATTTATGAGTATGATTTCCACACCAAGAAAGCATTAGCAAGACCATAGCAGGGGTGAACAATGACCCAAGAGGCTCCTGTAGACAGGCTGAGGCTGTCAGCCAGTATGACCAGACACCTCTGGCTGATGAAGTTTGAAGAGTTACAGCTGCTGGAGTGCATACTACCCACGATGAGCACCCTGGTGACAATCATCAGAAGAAAATATACACCAGTTTCTCATCCACCACTTTGCTTAGTGCAGTCCTAACTTCAAGCCAGGATCAGTGGATGCTGTAAATTTATACACTGGCCTCAAAACTACAGGGACTGTGAAGCAGCACATGCAACTTCTACTGCCTCTGCTAGAGGGCAGTGGCAGCTGTTCCCAGAGAAGCCCAGACCCACTGCCGCTGTTGGACCTGAGACAACCTCCGAGCTGAACTGAACAATATTGAGGTTTTTGGAAAAGTGATCACAATGATCTTTCTCCTGGGAGTTGTGAAGCCTATTATTAACCACAAAGATTTTCAGGAGACAAACAACAATGAAAGAAACAAAAGTGGAAGAGCAAACAAACAAAAGAACATATTATCTGGAGACATGAAAAATTAATGGCCACCTAACTTGTGAAATTTTTGCAAAGTTTATATTCAAGACCAGGGGTAAACAGATTTCTACTGTTACAAGAATTTTGTAAAAAGTATTCTGCCAGGGTGTATGCATTACTGTTGCAATAGATATATAAGTAATGGTAATTCTTTCATCCTAAACCTCTCCTCCAGAGAAAAAGCACAACAGCAAAACTGCAGCAAACAGATTCGTCATGTTCTTTATATCTTAAAACTCATAGTCGTAGTCTAGGAGCAACACAAGCAAGTTCCTCAGAGTTTGAGGAACATACTAGGTACTATCTTTCACTATTTACTGCCCTAAAGTAAGGACAGGCTTTTCATATAGCAGCAGTTTGTTTTTAACCAACTACTTTGAAAAATTGAGTAATTTATAGTGAGGGTATTTTTAGTTCCAACAGAGACTTACCATCAGATTCCAACCTTCTACCTAAAAAACTTTAATTCAGTGCCTCAAGCCTGTAATTCAAATTAATTCTGCAATGCTGAAATTCAAATCATAATCACCTTGATTTTGTGCTATTTGGATGCTATTATTTGAAGAAAGATTTCCCAACCCTAATATCTTAGGCAAAAAACCAATTTGATAAAAAGTCCGAAGTAAAAAATAAGTGCATGTTTGCTTACCTTTCTTCCTTCAGAGAAAAGAAAGAAGTTTAAAGCCTTGTTTGAAAGCATGAAAAAGAAAGGCTGTTTTAGAAGTTCAGCTCATGACCATTACATATATATTTCTGTTGGGGTTTTAGTTTAGTCTTAGGTTTTCCTGTTAAAGGAATTTTCTCCCATATGCATGTTGCTAGGGGACAAATAGCTGTACTTAAGAAAGACAAAAAGGGGAGTGGGGCGGGCCTGGCTACTCTTTTGTCTACACCTGGGTGTGGGGACAGTTCGCTCTGAGCGTCCGGAGAGAGAAGCTGCAGAGAAAGGAGCTGCTGCTTCTTTCTTTTTGGCCGTTCTTTCTTCCTGCTGGAAGCAACGCCGGGACCCCAAAAGCCGCTTTCCCTGCCCTGCTGGAGACCGAGCTGTGGCTGCCCTGCTCCGCTGCTGCTTCGAGTTTTCGCTACGCTGTAGCCCTGCTCGCCCTGCCTGCCTGGGCCTCCGTGGTTTTTTTTTCCCATCTGGATACATCTCGTCTGCCACCCGGGATTTGCCGTTCGTCCCTGCCGTTTCAGCCTGCTGTTCCTGAGAGCCCGGGATCAGCTGCCCAGCGGTTTGTGAAGCCTTTGTTCCATCCTTCCCGGGATCCCAGGGCACCAGAGCCGCGGGTTTCCCGAGCTCGCTCCGGAGCGCCCCCTGCAGCCGCGGGGGAACCATCGCACCTGCCCTGCTCACCGGGAGCCGCCAGCGCCCCTGCCGGCTGCGAGCGGAACTGCACCCGAGGGGAAAGGGCCCGACAGCCGAGAAGGCTGGCACTGGGTTTGTGATTGCTGTTACTGCCAGAGTTGTTGTTGTTTTGTTTGACTGGTTATATACATATATATATATAGTAAAGAACTGTTATTCCTATTTCCCACATCTTCGCCTAAAGGCTCTTGATTTCAAAATATAATAACTTGGAGGGAAAAGGGGTTATATCTGCCACTTCAAGGGGGGCCTCTGCCTTCCTTAGCAGACACCTGTCTTTTCAAAACCGAGACAGATCTTGGCGCCCAACGTGGGGCCTGAGGGCATTAAGAGATAGAGGTGAAAAAGGAATAACAGTTCCTCGATAACTTTATTTTGTGTGCTGGATATTGGAACCTTGTTAGGCAGCACTATGTGGTCTAGTTTACCCTGGTTTGGGTGGCATGTAGCCGTGGCTATATTCTTCCCCTTTGCAGCTCCTTATTTGAATATGGGTCCTCTGACTAAGGCTACCATTGCTGTTATCCAGCTTGCGTTATGGGTCGAGAAGGTGAGGAATTCATGGGTTTTTAACTTCCTCCGGAATGTGGGCTCATGGATAAACAGCTATCACACACTGAGCACATGTTTTTGGGGTTATGTTAACAATGGTACCTTCTGTGAGGAAATGACACCAGGGGAAGTTTTCTCCCAACCCCTCAACCAGTTCTTTGGGCCCACCCCATCAATTTTCGAAGGGTTTAAATTCCCTCTGAATACTAACCATCTGCTGCTGATAGGCCTACTCTATTTAGCATTCAAGGATAAGTTGAGATTGGCTTGGATATCTACTCGGACACCAGCCCCAGAGACTAGAGATCCTGCCCCAGAACCTGACATGGCCCCAGAGAGTAGAGTTCCTACCCCAGAGCCTGATCCTGCCCCAGAGCCTGACACGGCCCCAGACACTAGAGATCCTACCCCAGAGCCAGAGCCTGCCACAGCCCCAGACACTAGAGATCCTACCCCAGAACCTGACACGGCCCCAGACACTAGAGATCCTACCCCAGAGCCAGAGCCTGCCACAGCCCCAGACACTAGAGATCCCGCCCCACAGACTGATACTGCCCAACAGTCCACCTCAGAAATGGACTACCCAAACTGGGTGGGGGTACTGGCAAAAGGGATGCAGGAGATGTGCCAAGAGATGGGTCAGGTGCGCCAGGAGATATGCCAGGAGATGGGCCAGGTGCGCAAGGAGATGTGCCAGGAGATGGGCCAGGTGCGCCAGGAGATATGCCAATTGCTAAGGGAATACACCTCCTCAGCTAGTGAAAAACCCTCTCCCTGCCCCAAAGAGGGTGAGTCCGATGGTGCAGCAGTGGAACCCACGGATGTTACAACCGTCCAGGCTTCAGCTGAACCACAAGGACAACCACAGCCAGCAGCAGTCGCCCCTGTGCAAAGGAGGAAGTATAAGACCAAATCAGTACGACCAGTTAATGATGATGGGCAACCAGGACCCTCACAACCAGCAGGAGAGCCAGAGCCAGAAGTCATCACTGAGTCCCTGTCGCACGACAGTCTCCGTGCTATGCGAAACGACATTGTGCGAAGGGGGCGTGAGCCTTATACCACCTGGCTGCTTCGGGTTTGGGACCTTATGGGCACAAGTGTGCAACTGGATAGTGGTGAGGCAAGGTATCTGGGATCGTTGACCCAGGACCCAGGTGTGGACCAGATATTTGTGAGGGAGCCAGGGCCTCTCTCTCTTTGGGAGCGGCTCTTAATGAGTGTGAGAGAAAGGTTCATTCACAAAGAAAGAATGCAGGAGTATCATCATAGAATGCAGTGGAAGACACTCGAGCAAGGGATCCAACAGCTAAGAGAGGTGGCAATATTAGAGGTACTCTTTGGGAAGGATGGACAGCATGATAATGACCCCGATAAGGTCAGGTGCACAGGACAGATGATGTGGAACCTGGCAAGGCTAGGGCCATCACAATACACCACCTTCATTGCAACGATTGATGCTGACAATACCCGAGAAACAGTGGGCTCTGTTGCCAACAGGCTCAGGCATTATGACAGCATGATCAATGGCCCGCTGAAAGCTCATGTCTCTGCTGTGGTCCAGGACCTCAAAGAGGACATGAAGGAGATGAGGAAGGAAATGAGGGAGGAGATGAGGGAGGAGATGAGGAGGGTCAGTGTGGCACCAGTGCGAGTCACAGGCCCCCAAGTCAGAGCCCGTCGTCCCCCTGCTAGAGAGAGAGGGTACACCCCACGAGCTGAGCTGTGGTTTTTCCTGTGTGAGCATGGGGAAGACATGAGAAGGTGGGATGGGAAACCCACCTCTGCCCTGGCAGCGCGGGTGCGTGAACTCAAGGAGGGAGGCACTAACCGAGGGGGTTCCGCTAAGGTGAAGGTAGCCTCAGCCTCCCGTGACCGAGCTGCCAGGCATTACAGAAGGGAGGATGATATGTCAGATCCCCTTGAAGGTACCTCGAGCATGTACGCCCAGGGAAAGAATGATAACCAGGGCTAGAGGGGCCCTGCCTCTAGCCAGGAAGAGGCACGGGAGAACCGAGTTTTCTGGACGGTGTGGATCCGATGGCCTGGCACATCAGAGCCACAAAAATATGATGCGTTGGTTGATACTGGGGCACAGTGTACTTTAATGCCATCGGGACATGTGGGGGCAGAACCTGTATCCATCGCTGGGGTGACCGGGGGATCACAGCAGTTGACCCTTTTGGAAGCTGAGGTGAGCCTGACTGGGAAGGAGTGGCAAAAGCATCCGATTGTGACCGGCCCAGAGGCCCCGTGTATTCTGGGCATAGACTTCCTCCGGAATGGCTACTACAAAGACCCAAAAGGACTCAGGTGGGCATTTGGGATTGCTGCTGTGGAGGCAGAGGGCATTAGGCAATTGAACACCCTGCCTGGACTATCTGAGAATCCTTCTGCAGTTGGGCTCCTGAAAGTGGAAGAGCAACGAGTGCCAATTGCCACCTCGACAGTGCACCGCCGGCAGTATCGGACAAATCGAGATGCTGTGATCCCCATCCACAAGATGATCCGCGAGCTGGAGAGTCAAGGGGTGGTCAGCAAGACCCACTCACCCTTCAACAGCCCCATCTGGCCTGTGCGCAAGTCTGACGGGGAATGGAGATTGACTGTGGACTATCGTGCCCTGAATGAAGTGACTCCACCGCTGAGCGCTGCCGTGCCAGACATGTTGGAGCTCCAGTACGAGCTGGAGTCCAAAGCAGCGAAGTGGTACGCCACTATTGACATTGCCAATGCCTTCTTCTCCATTCCTCTGGCAGCAGAGTGCAGGCCCCAGTTTGCCTTCACCTGGAGGGGCGTGCAGTACACCTGGAACCGACTGCCCCAGGGGTGGAAGCACAGTCCCACCATCTGTCATGGACTGATCCAGACTGCACTAGAAAAGAGTGAGGCTCCAGAACATCTGCAGTACATTGATGACATCATTGTGTGGGGGAACACCGCAACCGAAGTGTTTGAGAAAGGAGAGAGAATAATTCAAATTCTCCTGCAAGCTGGTTTTGCCATCAAGAAGAGCAAGGTCAAGGGACCTGCCCGAGAGATCCAGTTCCTGGGAGTAAAGTGGCAAGATGGACGACGTCAGATTCCCACTGAGGTCATCAATAAGATCACAGCAATGTCTCCACCGACCAACAAGAAGGAAACACAAGCTTTCCTAGGCGCTATAGGTTTCTGGAGGATGCACATTCCCGAGTACAGCCAGATCGTGAGTCCTCTCTACCTGGTTACCCGCAAGAAGAATGATTTCCACTGGGGCCCTGAACAGCAGCAAGCCTTCACTCAGATCAAACAGGAAATTGCTCACGCCGTAGCCCTTGGCCCAGTCAGGACAGGACCAGAGGTGAAGAACGTGCTCTACTCTGCAGCCGGGAACAATGGTCTGTCCTGGAGCCTCTGGCAGAAGGTGCCTGGTGAGACTCGGGGCCGACCACTGGGATTCTGGAGCCGAAGCTACAGAGGGTCTGAAGCCAACTACACTCCCACAGAGAAGGAAATCCTGGCAGCTTATGAAGGAGTCCAGGCTGCCTCAGAAGTAATCGGCACAGAGGCACAACTCCTCCTGGCACCCCGACTACCGGTGCTGGGGTGGATGTTCAAAGGAAAGGTTCCCTCCACGCATCACGCCACCGACGCTACTTGGAGCAAATGGATTGCCCTCATCACGCAGCGCGCCCGAATTGGAAACCCAAGTCGCCCTGGGATCTTGGAAATAATTACAAACTGGCCGGAAGGTGAGACTTTTGGGTTATCTTCTGAAGAAGAAGAGGAGCAGGTGACACGTGCCGAAGAAGCCCCACCATATAACGAGCTACCAGAGAGTGAAAGACAATACGCCCTCTTCACTGATGGTTCCTGCCGAATTGTAGGCGCTAGCCGGAAATGGAAAGCCGCTGTATGGAGCCCCACACGACAAGTTGCACAGGCTACTGAAGGAGAAGGTGGATCGAGCCAATTTGCTGAGCTCAAAGCTGTCCAATTAGCTCTGGACATAGCTGAAAGAGAGAAGTGGCCAAAGCTCTACCTCTACACTGATTCATGGATGGTAGCCAATGCTCTGTGGGGTTGGCTGGAAAGGTGGAATAAGGCAAACTGGCAGCGCAGAGGAAAACCAATCTGGGCTGCTGAAGAGTGGAAAGACATTGCCACTCGGGTAGAGAAGCTATCCGTGAAGGTCCGTCATGTAGATGCTCACATCCCCAAGAGCCGGGCTAATGAAGAACATCGTAACAACAAACAGGTAGATCAGGCTGCGAAAATAGAGGTGTCCCAGATAGACTTGGATTGGCAACATAAAGGAGAACTGTTCCTAGCTCGATGGGCCCATGATGCCTCAGGTCATCAGGGCAGAGATGCCACCTATAAGTGGGCACGAGACCGAGGGGTGGATCTAACCATGGACAGTATCTCCCAGGTTATCCATGACTGTGAGACATGCGCTGCGATCAAGCAGGCCAAGCGGGTGAAGCCTCTGTGGTATGGTGGGCGATGGTCCAAATACAAGTATGGGGAGGCCTGGCAGATTGATTACATCACACTGCCTCAAACCCGCCAAGGCAAGCGCTATGTGCTCACAATGGTAGAAGCCACCACTGGGTGGCTGGAGACCTACCCTGTGCCTCACGCTACTGCCCGGAACACCATCCTGGGCCTGGAAAAGCAAGTCCTTTGGAGGCATGGCACCCCTGAGAGAATCGAGTCTGACAATGGGACTCATTTCAAGAACAGCCTTATAAACACCTGGGCTAGAGAACATGGCATTGAGTGGGTGTACCACATCCCTTACCATGCACCAGCAGCTGGGAAGGTTGAGCGGTGTAATGGACTGCTTAAAACCACCTTGAAGGCACTGGGTGGGGGGACTTTCAAAAACTGGGAGATGCATTTAGCAAGAGCCACCTGGTTAGTTAACACTCGAGGTTCCACCAGCCGAGCAGGCCCTGCCCAATCCGAACCCCTACAAACAACAGATGGAGATAAGGTTCCAGTGGTGCACATGAGAGGTATGCTTGGAAAAACTGTTTGGGTAAAGTCTGCCTTGAGCAAAGACAAACCCATCTGTGGGGTTGTTTTTGCTCAGGGACCAGGCTGCACCTGGTGGGTGATGCAAAAGGATGGAGAGACCCGATGCTTACCTCAAGAGGACCTTGTTTTAGGGTGAACTACCCATGGCTCTGTATTTGTATCAGTATCAGCATGTATATTTGTATATAATTTGGGTAATGCATAGATTTATATGGTTAAAAAAAAGTTAAGTTTCATGTAACATGTTAGTATGGGAAAAAATTCGGGGTGGATAATGTTGGGGTTTTAGTTTAGTCTTAGGTTTTCCTGTTAAAGGAATTTTCTCCCATATGCATGTTGCTAGGGGACAAATAGCTGTACTTAAGAAAGACAAAAAGGGGAGTGGGGCGGGCCTGGCTACTCTTTTGTCTACACCTGGGTGTGGGGACAGTTCGCTCTGAGCGTCCGGAGAGAGAAGCTGCAGAGAAAGGAGCTGCTGCTTCTTTCTTTTTGGCCGTTCTTTCTTCCTGCTGGAAGCAACGCCGGGACCCCAAAAGCCGCTTTCCCTGCCCTGCTGGAGACCGAGCTGTGGCTGCCCTGCTCCGCTGCTGCTTCGAGTTTTCGCTACGCTGTAGCCCTGCTCGCCCTGCCTGCCTGGGCCTCCGTGGTTTTTTTTTCCCATCTGGATACATCTCGTCTGCCACCCGGGATTTGCCGTTCGTCCCTGCCGTTTCAGCCTGCTGTTCCTGAGAGCCCGGGATCAGCTGCCCAGCGGTTTGTGAAGCCTTTGTTCCATCCTTCCCGGGATCCCAGGGCACCAGAGCCGCGGGTTTCCCGAGCTCGCTCCGGAGCGCCCCCTGCAGCCGCGGGGGAACCATCGCACCTGCCCTGCTCACCGGGAGCCGCCAGCGCCCCTGCCGGCTGCGAGCGGAACTGCACCCGAGGGGAAAGGGCCCGACAGCCGAGAAGGCTGGCACTGGGTTTGTGATTGCTGTTACTGCCAGAGTTGTTGTTGTTTTGTTTGACTGGTTATATACATATATATATATAGTAAAGAACTGTTATTCCTATTTCCCACATCTTCGCCTAAAGGCTCTTGATTTCAAAATATAATAACTTGGAGGGAAAAGGGGTTATATCTGCCACTTCAAGGGGGGCCTCTGCCTTCCTTAGCAGACACCTGTCTTTTCAAAACCGAGACAATTTCTCAAAAACCTGTGCCCACAGACTCCAAACCCTAAAAGCTTACATAGCTGTTATATTCTGATACATACCTGTTCCCCCACAACACTCCCACCCCATCCCCTTTCTAAAGGAAATAACATTTTTCCCCCCTCTCTGGTCAACAGAACAGATAAGTACTTTTTTTTTCTCCTCCTTTCTGCCTTTCAGCAGCTACTGCTGCCAGGAGAATACTCCAATACACAGACCCTCAGCCTGAGCTAAAATGAGCATTCTTTTTACATTTGTTTGCATTTCTCTGTGACCATTATGTCTCTTCCTCCCTCTAGAGAGATGGGTTGCAAGAATTAAAGTGCACTGTATGTCTTTTACTGAAAAGAGACTTAAAGTAATTGTCTAGATTTTATTCTCACATCATCTAGCACTTGGCAAAAACATCTGGATTGTTGGCATATACACGTCGCCTTAAATACTGATCGCTGTTAAAGAAACAAGATGAAAGTTACTAAGCTAAACACCTTGGATTTATTTATCCTGTACTAAAGAAACGCTGATATCAAAAAGATCAGGGTATTGCACTAATATATTTCAGTTCCCTAGAAGATTTTTCTTTTCTAAACAGGAAGAATATTTTAATTTGATTTTTTGAGTTGTTCATAAATCTTTTCACAACCTTTAACTTCACATATATTCAGGTTAAAAAAAATTAAAACAGAAAAATTGGAAGCTGTATATCTTGAACCAGTATTTCAAGTCTCAAATGCTTTAATTGTCCAGGAGTTTTAACTAACTTCTCTGTGTCACTTTTGCCCATCAGCAGTTTTTTATTTACACTGACTCAAGTTATCTAACTTCAATTAAGAATGCTTGAGGTATGGTTTCATCAATATTCCTGCTCTCCAGGGACTGCCATTTTCCCTCTAGCCCCAACTTCAAGTTTCTTTTCAAGGCACTCACTTGTCTGCGCAGGAATTCAGCAAACCAGCTTGAGCAGTAGTGGGACTAGCATTGCTAAACAAGGCGAAAGATCAGGATGAGTGTAAAATTTGTTCTCTTTGGTCACAAAGGTGTTCTTTCAATGTTTATCAGAACACTGTAGCAGATTACCAGGATGATTGGGAGAGTTCAAAATGTCTTCTGGTAGGTTTCTGGCTGTGCAGTATTTTGGAAAGTTGCTTTAGAATATTTACAAAGTTGCAAGCTGACACTTCAGTCATTAAAATTTGTTTGCATGCAGAAACAACCTATAGTGAATCAAAACAAAAAAAAACCACCAAACAATTTCAGGATTCAAAGAAAGGACAAATACCTCAGCCATTGGGAGTTTTACTTACATTCAGAAGAGTTTTGTGACAACAAGCCTTTTTCAAAATATGGTATTTTAGCCCTTTCTAGCTTAACCCAAGCTGGGCCTGAAATAAGGCATTTCACTTCACAATAGAGACAAAGGCTCTTGAGCACTTAAGAGATCTACAGCTACTGCAAAATTTGCAAAATAAAAGCTACTTTCACTTCAAAACAGAGGGGCTAAAACTACTGATATAGAAATGAATAAAACCTTGTATTGCTTGCAAGACTTTAAGGGTTAGTACTGTGCTCCATGACAAATGAAGCTGGCACATTCATGTGGAAAATCTAAAGAAGAAAATTGTGTTTAGGCTGATCAAGGAATTAGATCTATTATGTCCTTCTCTCTCAACCAAGTTAACCTCTGAGTTACTGCTCTCTAATATACATTCACCAGCTTGCAGTCTAATTTTAAAGTTTGAACAATGGGGTCTCCATTACTTTTCAAGCAAGACTGTTCCAGAGCCTAACAGATCTCAGAGTTAATGCTGCATAGAGCCACTGCATGAGCACTGAGTTCTATTCCCTCAAAAATGCATATGCTGGTAGGGGCTGTTAGACTTAGATGACTCATTTTCCCATTAATCAATTTTCATCAGCCATTACAACCACGTCCCTCGTGTGCAGTGAAACATTTTTTGCACAAGATTTTCCTTTCCTCTCCTTACTAACACCTACATATCACTATGGGCAACAGACAGCAAAAGATAGCTTTTCTTTGCTAAATTTTAAGCTTACAGATAAGAGCAGATCATTCTGGACTTAAGGCTAGCTTGTTTTTTTCTTTCTTATTGGTCTCAGAAAAAATAGCATTTAACTACCCTTAAAGACAGCAGTCCTTTCACTTGTGGTTTTACACCTACACACAACTTTGTTCTCTCAGACTGCCTTTATAGTCACCATTAGTAAGAGTTCATACCTCAGGGCACTATAATTTCTTTTGGTTTAGGTAACTGTATTTGGGAGTAGAAGACCAAACCCTCCCAGGCACAGAAGTGCTTGAGTGAGTAGTTCAGACAGATTAATTTCATGCAGGTGCCTGTGTTTGGGGTTAGCAGATTGTTAACAATGATTAAACTGCAATCACATTACACAAAGTACCCTGCCACACATTGTCATGTAAATAGATAAGCTCCATATAAAATCTGAAGTGTTCAATGACCTGTCAGTGACTACCACAAGAAAAAAAAAATCTTTGAAGTTCAACCTTAGAAAAAAGTGTTGTAAAATGTTAATTGCCTGTTCTTGTTAATGCTACCTCCATGTTCTTTGCAAGTCTTAGAGCAGGAACATGATGTGTTCTGCTGGACAATTTTTGCTCTGTACGTACTTGGCCTGGATGATACGGAGATAAAGGTTTCCCTGTACTGCAGTCAACACAAAGACTCATATCCCATTTCTGCCTTGATCTCCAGCTTGCCCTGGAGTCAACTGCAAATACTGAAAACATAACTAGGAGAGCCTGAAAGAGTCCATCAAATATATTTTGGAGATGTAGTGAAAACTGATGGAATTGGGTATGAGCTACCTCCTAGATGCCATTTTGGTGAACCTGTTCTCTCTGCCATGGGTGAGAGAGAAAATGAAAAGAGCAATGGGTGGGAAAAAGGAGGCTGTTAGAGAAAAACTTCTACCCAGTTTCTGTGAATAAAAGGAATGGTATCTTTGACTGAACACAAAAAACAGCAGAAGGTATTGACCGAAGTGGTAGTGTAGGACAGAAAAACAAAAGGGGAAAATGTTGGGGCAGGGGAGCAGGGAGGAGGGGAATAAGGGGTGGGGGGGGGGGGGAGGTAGTGCAGGGAAAGACTGGACAAGCCTGAAAATTTGTGACTAAAAGTGAAACCTGTATAAAACTAAAACAAATACTGCTTTCACATGAATAGAATGCTGAAGGGTTAAGCAAGAGATAAAGTACAATTAAAGACTTCACAAGTTACAAGACTTGTAAAAAAAGAGAGGAAGTAAACATGTTAGAGAAAACTTTTAGAAATAACCTTGTTTAGAATACCTCAAAACACTCCAAGAAAAACTCACGTCCTTCAACAGTACACTACTCCATGTAATAACGTTCATCTAAAACAACTCACAGTCATTCTAAGACTCAGTAGAGTCCAGTGGTTGCCACTGGCAGTTTGTTACAGAACTTGGCTCAAGAACAAATATATACAATCTAGTCACAATTTAATCCAAACTGCAAATAATTTTTGTGAGACAAAACATGTGCTACATTTCCTGAACTAATTAAAGAGTAAGAAGAGAAACCTTGTTAAATTTTAACTTGATTTATATCGTTTTGATGGAAACAAAAGACTAGCAGGAAACATAGCTCTTAGAAGCATATGTAAACATACAGAAGGAAAAGAAACACCCTGACTTCTAACCAGGAGCTGAAAGTTATTCTACATAATAAAGAAGCTTTCACTAAGAAATGTTAGATGAAATTGAAGTAAATAAGAGTTTAGAATGTAAAACAGAAAACCATGCATGATTAGCAGATCATTTTCAGCTTTGGAAATGTCATTCAGAGGAAACAGCATAAGTCCTAGCATAGGTCTTACTTCGAAAGAAACCAGACAAAGTACAATAATGAATAATCTTACACAGAGAGTGAGGGGCATTAGGTGACCTAATGAACAAACTCTTTTCCATTGCTCGCTTCCATGAGCCAATGGAGTAAACCCAAACAGCTGATGGGGTTTTTCATAAAGACATGATTTAAGAAGAGAAATAAGGATTTTGTTGCCACATGGAGTATTAAAAAGACTCCAACAAGAAAGCGTTCATTTTTATTTTCCTTTTCAAAAGGACTATGCAAAAAACTATTAAAAAGGTGCTGATTTTGCCATGCATAATAAAGATTGATTATGATATCCACTCTAAGCAAAAATAAAAAAACCTTAAATATACTTTCTCATTGACAGTTGAGAACTTTACAGAACTGTAGCACTTCTGGATTATACATCTCCTGTCTGGTACCTTCTTCATGCTAAATATTTCAGAAAAGTTAATTCAAAAACTTCAGAAAGCAAAAATTACAGTAAAAATACTTTGATTTGCTAAGCACAGTATAACAGCTAATCAACTGAATTTTTCTAGCATACTTGGACTTCAGAATAAGATTTTTTTATTTAGCAAGCAGCTCTCCCCAGCATCAGAAGATTTCTGTCCGCATTTTGAAAGCGCTGAGAACTTGTAAGACAAACACGCAAAACCTAAATGCCCCCCGTTCACACCCATTCAGCAGAGCGTTACTATGAGCTGGCAGCCGGGCCACCAAAGGGTGTAGGTCAAAATGGTTGAAATACAGGGAGGCGAGAAGAACCAAAGATTGCGGGAACATAAAGCTGAATTTGCACTAAACGATAAAAAAGAAATAAACTGTAAACGTCAGAAAAATCCAAGGGGCCAGAATGCGCTTCAAAGAATTACAGAAGGCAGCCAACTCACAGCTAGGAAGAGCCCAGCTTCCCCACCGCCCAAATGATTAACCCAGACAGTGTCTTCATACAGAAAATAGCACGTGTTTTCTCGTGTGGCATTTCCACACCATTATTTTGGGTAGCCCATTGTAGCAAAGCAAGTACCTTCTCCAGAAGCAGAAGTCTTTCCTCAGAAATATAACCCACTAGTAGGGGTCCAAACAGGACAGAACTCCACAAATACAAAGGAAAAAAAACCCAAAAACATTCTATGCTACCTCAAGCCCCTTTTATCACTGCAAGCTCCTAAGACTCCTCCCAGGCTGCACCTGAAAAGTTGCACCTACCCCCACCCAGCTGGGCAGTGATTGCTGCAAGTACCGGCAAATAGTTGTGCTCCACCAGCCTAGCCCTGAACCCTCACAGCTGCTGGTAGTTAGGATGTGCCAAAGAGCATTAAATCCAAAATCCTGGTCTCCTTGAATCGTGGCTCTGATTTCTTAATCTGAAATGTTCTGAACTTCTGTTCCATGTGTAAAATGGGGATCATATTACCTCCTTATAAGAGAAGAACAGTGGAATATTAATATTCATTAAGCTCTCAGATAGTTTAAGGATAAACCCTATAGAAAAGTCTATTGCTTAATAACTCTGTTCCCAGGAAGTCCCTTGAAACGGTTGCAGTGAATAAGGTGCAAGGTCAGACCCAGCAAAACCACAAATCTAGCAGCATTTAGAATAAAAACGAATCATGCAGTCACCAGCATAAAAACACTCAAAGGTTATTCCTTCAGCTCCAGCTAAACCACAAGGAAATATGTAAAGGCCTGGAGCACTAGAGCTACTCATCACTTGTGGCTTAATGGGCAAGCTTTTTGTGCCCGTTGTTTCCACCATTACGTGGTGTTAAGAAGTCATCAAAACTTGTATGTGCTTCAGTTATACAGATGTTACCTGGCACTAATGAGGTATTCTTAGAAGTTGTATTTCTGTTCGTTTAGGAAATCAGCATTTGAATGATCTCACTACCGAGTTTAGGGAATTTGCCAGTGAAACTTTTTTGTTTCTGCTATTTGTGCACACACAAACCTGCACTGGTTCCCTGTATGAGACATATGATGCTGTAAGAAAGCCATAGTGATAAGCTGGTGTAAGCTTTTATTTGTCTCTAATATTTAGTGACATAAAATTATATTTATCAGCTGTTTCTGTGAACCTACATATAAACACATTCATTCCCACACATCTGGAGCCATGTAAGATTAAACTACATTAGCTTGGTTGTTATCCTATAAATACGAGCACCTGGACTGAGGTGCTCGTATCAGGCAGCCACAGAGGGCTTAGGCTTGTGAGGGTTTTGCCACATTTTAATGACTCCCTCAGTGCAGCTGAGCAGAAATATCTTAGCCCCTTGCAAATGAAAGGTAAAATACTTCAGCCCAAATAACTTCTACAGACAGTTATGCGAAAAGAATTTATTTTTGCATCCACTGTCTTCTGCTAAGCCACAATACAGTTGTGCATACCTGAGTCCAGTACAGCACTGAGGGCAAATTGTCTTTGAAAAAAATGTAGTCTCAGTTCAAGAATTCTCTTCAGAAAAATTTTCATAATCAAAATGTCACTGTAGAAATCAGTGTAATCTATAAAATCTTAGGACTTTTGGAGGGTTTTATACAGAAAGTGAGGGAAGGAATGTACTTTCACACATCAAAGGATTTAATTGAAGAATATTTCTGAATCCAAAAGTATTAGTGTAACTTTTTTTGGTCTGTAATCCAAGAAAGGGTATTTATTCATTGCCACATATTGCAAAATGAAAAGAAAATCTTTGCATAAATTCTAAAAGTAGGATAGCAACTGGGAAGAAGGGGAACCCTATACATCCAGTTGAAAAGTTCAAGTTCCGAAAGATTGTGTTTCTCATTAACAAGAGAAATATGTTTATCATTTCACAGAAGAAAAATACTGGTTATATATGTTTCACTCAGGCTTTTAAAATAGCCATTTCAGCAAGCTGTTGTCTTGTACATAATGACTTTGATCCTGATCCTAGCATCTCCTTTGTCTTCATTAGGATGTTAGGCTTTATGTCCAAATTTACTTTTGTGATGGGCAATGCAACTCAAGTAGCAGTTTTGAAAAAGAAATGAGGAAGAACAAAAAGGAACCAAATCTTCTGAGTAAACATTGCCACCTGAGCTGCAGCTATGACTTCCACCACTCTTACTCTCAAAAAATCCAAAATGAGATCTTTAACAAGATATTATCTTGCTGTCACAACCTATATCCATCTGGGAAGCTGGACCTCCCATTGCACACCTAAACTCCTTTCCATGCACTAATGCAAAAAGAATCTCGCTATTAACAAGTGACTGAAACTTTTTGCTGCTGTACCCACATGTTGTTTGAAGAGCTCTCATACCAACTCAGAGTCACTCACCCTCTTTCTCATATATGACAGAGTAATCTTTTAGGACATTTCATGATCCCTTCTCAGTGTTTTGCTGTTGTTTAGCTAAGCAGGGATTTAATTTCCTGATTAAATTTTCTGCAATTCTACCAGATGGCTGTAAAACAACCCAAAACGAAAACCACCTGCAAAAAAAAGGTGTCAGTTCCTGTTAAAGTCTAGAAGAGCGTGTTGTGCCTGAACTGGTTTAAGTAGTAGGAGCTGCAGCACTGCCCAGAGGAGGACATGAACTGTCCCAGGCCAGTCACAACCAATTCCAGATGGCTTCAGTGCTGGTGTAAGCAACTTACTGACCCCAAAACCTCAGCAGTGGGCAACCCACCCTGGGGCAGAAACAGCCCTGAGGGACCTCAGCTGTGGATCATGAGAGGAGAAGAAGATAGGAATGGTTCTGTGCTAACCCTGGACCCTGTGCCTCCCATCTGCTCTCCAAAGGAATGGGGGAGGACTGGGTGCTACAGGTGATCAAAACTGAGGGAAGTTGAGTGTAGGAAGTGGGGTGGAGAGGTGTTTGACTTAAGCTGAACATGGGGAAAGCAAGGGCCAAGTTTTTTCCTCAGAGTTTGGTTTGTTGTGCACATTTTCCTTCTCTCTGAATACTCAAATCAACAGCAAGAAAATTTGTTTAGTTGGCAACAAGATGCAGCAAAAATTCTTCAAGTTGATTCTGTTTTGCTCATGAGAGAATCTATAACACTGTATATACCTCACTATTAGCTAAACTAATCCATCTGCACCTTGCTGGTAGTTGGCCACTGGGATCACAGCTCACATAGTGCATCAACTACATGAATTGTATAGACAATATATTCTTGGAAAAAGAAACACGGAGGCAGTTCTTTCTGAGAAAGCTCATGATTTGCATTTTTTAAACCTGCATTTACTGGATTTTTACTGGATTTACTAAAATTAAGCAATCACTGGCATTTCTGAAATTAGTGAACACCTACAGTTCAATGGCTTCATTGAGCTAGTCCAGGTTTAAAAGAGGGAGCTGATTTCTCATCTGTCACTCATCATCACCATTAAATTCTATTTGAGCACCTTCATTGATTCCATATCTGCAATTTTGCATACTAAGTAAATTTTATTATACAATCAGGTTCTGCTCCCCAGTGTAACCATGAGAAAATAGCACAAAAGAGGCAAGGAAACCATTTTAGCTGTATAACTCACTTCTGTAATAAAATTCAAAATCTTACAGACTTCTTGGGGAATTACTGTTTAGACCAAGTGTGTTTTGGCAGCCTTGTACATCTAAACACCCCCAAAAAACCCGAAATCTCCATTCGAATACACTTCTCACTATCTGGAGCCAGAAATAGGAGACAAAAAGAAAATTTCAAAGATTCATTTTCAGTCTGGACTTGTGGAATACAGTATAGAGGATACTTGTATTACTGAGACAAAGACATTTGGATAGTCATGAAAGCAATCTTTACTGTACCTTATCCCAAGAAACTGTTTTGCTTCCCTTCTTAATCAAGAAGAATGTACGTGTGCACGGTATAGAAATTAAATGGAGATCTATAAAACACATTGTTGTCTGCACCTATTTTTCACCTTTCTTTTAATTTGTAGTTATCTGGTCCTCTACTTCCACAAACATCTTGAAAATGTTGCCCTTATTTTGTCTTGAAAAGAGAGAGGTGTTGGTAAATGAAAGTGGCTAGAGAAGAACTGAGATCTGCTGAGCTTGAGTAACTTCACTAAGTTGCAGAGAGTACTTTGTAGGGCATTTAAAAAGAAAAAGTCTTGGACAATCTAAGGTCCGATTCTTTGCATATGCACAAAACCATCCACATTGTAACTTCACTCTGCTGCAGTACTATCAGCAGCATAGCATCTGTTCACAGAAACAAGGGCCTGCCTTATCAAAGGTTTTCAGGCACATACCTTCTAATTAGTTGTCTAACTCTCAATGAAATTAATAGGATATAAACACCTAAAGAATATAAGGTACTTTACCTACAGCCCACTCCCTAAAGAATCTGAGTACAAAGAACAGTCATTATAACTACCAGTCAAATGATGAATGCCCAGGTAAGAAACACGGAGTAAATTAATTCCTTTAAGTACACTTTATGTGAGTGAAGGAAATGCACATATGTTGCAGTAAAGTGTAGCCACAGCTATAAAAACTTTCCTCTTTAACGTATGATTGAAAGCAACCTGATTTAACACTGTAATAGCAAACAGTGTCTAGGCTCTCCTATGTCTGCCAGCCACCTTGCCCCTATCTTCATTCATTAGGGACACAGTACTGTATTAGGAGGATCCTTTGGCCTGAACAAGCACACCTATTCTTGGGTTCTGTGTTTTGTTTTGGTATTTGACACTCCAGTCTATATGGACATTCCTACCCACTTCAGAGGCTACACCTAAGGTCCAAAGGAGAGTTTGCTTAATGCAGATTTCAGCAGTGACAGGCATTTAGGGCATGAGATTTCCAGAAGAAGTTGACTGAAAGACTCTAAGGTACACTGCCGTATTTATTATTATTATTACAGCTAACACTGAACTGTTGTGGTTAACTTTGATTAAGTTCCAAGTCATCTTATAAAGGATCCCAGCATTCAGCCTTACACTGCATTTTTTGCCAATGTTTTTCATGAATCTCTGTAACACCTGCCTTTGCAGACACCAAATTGTATTTTGGCCTCTATATTTCTCCCCTGTCGAAAGCTTCTCATTTACAAATGGCAAACTCTCTACAAGGCAGCAGGCTCAAGCTTGGCAAATTGTCATCATTTAGGTTATCCTCCACTTTTTGACACTAAGTTCTTACCTTCATCAGAGAGCTTTCAGTTCCCTCCTTACTTATGGGAGATAAAAGCCCTTATATTCCTCCCAACAACAGGTTTTCATCTTCTTTATGTTCACAATAGATTTCAGCTTTCTTCCCCCAGCCCTCCCAGTTTCCCTACTTATCTGTAAGTGGTGCCAAGAGTTCCCACATCTATCAAGCCGTAGCATCACTCCGTAGTCACTGTCACAGTTTAGCATCACTGCATCAGCTACCTGCACTCCAAACAGTTTTACAGCACTGACATGGGGAACTGCCTCTCACAGCCAAGTGTATCACAAATAACCCTCTTTCTTCTCTTTCTAAGCAGCTCCTGCTTGTCACTTCCAGCTGTCCTTTGCTGATGTCATAGTCCTGGTACTGCAGAATTGATTTCTACACTCCTCATACTGTTGGTATGAAATATCATTCACACAGTTTAACAAATCTTGATAATTTCAAGACATGTTTCTCCATTCTTTTCTTCAGTGTTACTTTCTACTTGCTGCACAAATTCTGTTGCATCTTGTAATCAGAATGATTATAAAAAGTCACAGTACCTATATAAAAGCTACAGGTGAATTTGAAACACCCTCCTACCCCTAGCCTATTAATTTGATGTATTATTCAGACAAGCATTTACCTGTATGCCTTTAGTGTACACACACTGTGAATGATGGAGGCAGGAGGTGTAAAGAGTCCCTGCAAATCCCTGGAATAACTCTTGTACATAAAGTTACTCATGGATGTAATGATTTGTGGAAAGAAGACCATATTTTATAGATTAGGACTGTTCCATAGAATGCCTGGAACTGTTTTGAACCACGGGATATTAAACTATATCAATATGCTGTTGTTTTTTAAGGAGTTGAAAAGAGAAGAAAATTACTGTAAATCAAATAAAATGTTTCTGAAGGCCATTATTTTAAACTCATTTGACCACTGAATCAGATAATTCTGCCAGGATGTTGAGTAGGAAGCTTTCATTTTCAGGCTGTCCTTAATGTTTCACTGCTATTTCTAAGTAAATTGTTTTAAATAACCAAATGTAGTTTCCCCAAGATAAACAGTGATTTTTATTATTCAAGATGGTCAATAAAAAATGGTGAGTTACATTTAGTGAAGTCTTTGCTATTTCTCTTATACTCTTCTGCAAACAGAACTCCAACTTTGCTCTATCCTGCTGCATTTAGTTCTCTCAGTACTCTTCTAATACTAGAAGTGTTTACTGATTTCTGTATAGTGCCTCAAGGTCTTAAAATGGATGTGATTTATGACTTGGCAACGTGTCTGAGGTACATGACATAAGACTGAAAATATTTTTCAGTTCTATTCACAGTATTATTAAATCAGAGTGTATAACTTAAGTATCTCTTCTACTTTTGACTTTTCCCAGTCATATTTTACTTCAGTGGGTTGATAATAGAGTTAATTCTTTAAGCCTTAATCCAAAGCCCGGGGAATTCTGTGGAAAGACTTCATTCAACTTCAGTGTGTATTCAGTGGATACAATGCTTTCTTAAAAGTGTTTTGACATCCTTTAGTTGACAAATGATATTTAAACAAAAAATATTTTCATTTATTTGTTTTCCCTTACTTTGTTATTGATGTTTCATGCTATATATCAAAGAATGAACTCACATAACAAAGGAATTTTTTTTTTTAAAAAAAAAGCAAGGACAAGACTAGAATCTATTGCTTTCTCTATACATGTCAGCATTAAATCACAGAGGAAATACAGCAATTATATTAGCAAAGGACAGATCCTGTTTTTTTACACACCAAACATCTTGATAGCTTGACAGTTAGCTTTGCATTGTCCATGGACCATTCCAATATTTACTTAAATATTAAGTAAATATTTAGCTAACTCAGAATAATTTTTATTATATCAGAATCAGAAAACACTGAGAAAATATTTAGGCAAAAGAATTCTGTATTGTATGCTAAGAAGTAGTCTGACATCAATAACTCCCAAAACAGTCATCCTTCTTGGGAGTTTCATAATGCAGCATTTGCAACGGGGAAACTGACACATGGATAAATGTAACTAGGACTAATTTAAATGCATGTGTTTTTTAAATAGTATCATCAAACACAGCCAAGTGTCAGAGTTAGGGTTAGGGGCAAGAGGCCAGGTCGCAAGAGGCTCATTCAAAGGGAACTGAGTTCAATCCCCACCTGCAGCTTTACACACACAGTATGGGAATAAACAGGAGTAATTAGAGATCTGTGTGAGGTCGCAGGGCCACGATCTCATTGCAGTTACAGAGGCATGGTGGGATAGCTCACATGACTGGAATGCTGCCATGGATGGTTTTATACTTTTTAGGAAAGACACACTAGAAATGTGAGGTGGTGGAACTGCTCTTTATGTGAGAACAACTGGGATGTATCGAGCTCTGCCTAAGGGTAGATGAAGAAAGAGTCAAGAGCTGATGGGTAAGAATTCAGGGACAGGCAACGTGTGTGACACTGCTGTGGGTGTTTGCTACAGGCCACCCTGTCCAGAAGAGGAAAGTGGACTTCTACAGTCAGCTGGAAGAAGCTGATAATAACTTTTTTGCATAGTTGGTGGAGCAGCCAGAGTGTAGAGGTGTGCTGCTGGACCTTGTACTGACAAACAAGGAAGGACTGGTTGGAGGTGTAAAGGTTGGGGCCAGCCTTGGCTGCAGTGACAGTGAGATGATGGAGTTCGAGATCCTGCATGGAGGAAGCTGGGCAATAAGTAGGATCACAAGCCTGGACTTCAGCTGAGATAACTCTGGCCTCTTCAAGGACATACATAGAGGAATCCCAGACGTTAGGGCTCTAGATGGTAGGGGCCCTCAAGAGCACTGGGGCCCTCAAGCATCACTTCCTCCAGGCCTGAGATCAGTGCAACTGTACAAGGAAGATACTTGCATGGATGAGCAAGAAGCTTCTGACAAAACTCAAACAGAAGAAGTAAGTTCACAAAATGTGGAAAAATTAATGTAAACTGGCTTCTGCAGCAGAGCAGGCCTAGCAACATGCATCTTAGCTTGGGCTAAGCACCCAAACATTAAGCCAGCTTGGATAATTTTAAAGCGCTGATTTCTCTGCTTGCACAGCTAAAGTGGCCATCAGTACCAAAGCAAGTGTCCTCAATTCTAACACAGGGTTGTTATTGCTGGATGGCATTTACAGGAGTACACAACCATTTGTGATTCTTTCTTAATGCAGGACTAGGAGGTAGTTCTTACAGTTTATTTTGTTGGCTCAGATTATCCCTCAGTCTGTAATGTTTTGGGGCTTCTTGGTCATTTCATTGCCACCTTCTCCTTGACTAGCCTAAAAACGAAATTCATGACCTGTCACGGATGAGTGCCAAACATCTTCGTAGGCCCCATAGCTGTGAGCCACAGCTATTCAGAATATTCCTGAGGAGTCCTCTCATCTCTGGTTTCTGCCTCTAAAATTCCACTGCGCATGCATTTGGGTATTTCTTGAAATAGAAATAG
This sequence comes from Corvus hawaiiensis, assembly GCF_020740725.1. Lineage (NCBI taxonomy): Eukaryota > Metazoa > Chordata > Aves > Passeriformes > Corvidae > Corvus > Corvus hawaiiensis. The sequence continues at coordinate 42,893,566 of NC_063218.1, read as the reverse complement.
CTGCACAGCTTCATAGCCACGCCCATCTGTATTTGGATTAGGACAGCACCCCCTTCTGGACGCCATCCAGACAGGTCTTGGCAGACTTGAGAGTTGGGCCTGTGCAAACCTCAAGAAGTTCAACTAGACCAAGTGCAAGGTCCTGCACCTGAGTCAGGGCAATCCTAAACATGGATACATGAAAGAAACCCTGAGAAGAAAGACTGACTGGCGGGTCAATGGTTCATGTGAAGCTCACCCAGTAATATCAGCCCAGAAACAACCATGTCCTTGGCTGCATCAAAGCAGCACAGCCAGCAGGGCAAGGAGAGGGGTTGTCTCCCTGTTCACTGCTCTCCTGAGACCCCATCTGGAGTGATGCATCCAGCTCTGGGGTCCCCAACATAAGAAGGATGGGGGCCTGCTGAAGTGAGCCCAAAGGAAGCCATAAAGGTGATCAGAGGGCTGGAGCACCTCTGCTGTGAAGACAGGACAGGCTGAGAGATGTTGTTGGGGTTGTTCAACCTGGATACAAGAAAGCTCCAGGGAGGCCATACAGAGTCTTCCAGTACCTAAAGGGGACCTAAAAGAGAGCTGGAGAGGGACTTTTCACAAGGGCATGTAGTGATAGGACAAGGGGGAATGGCTTTAAGATGGAGGAGGGTAGAGTTAAATTAGATATTAGGAAGAAATCCTTTACTGTGAGGATGGTGAGACGCTGGAACAGATTGCCCAGAGATGTGGCTGATACCCCATTCCTGGAATTGTTGAAGGCCAGGCTGGATGGAACCTGGTCTGGTGGAAAGTTCCCTGCCCATGGCAACTGGGTTGGAACGGGTGATCTTTAAGGCTCCTTCCAACCTAAACCATTCTATGGCTCTATAATTCTGTGATTTCTTCCTGTCATACAGCTTTCAAAGTGCCTTCAGACTTTTCTCTCTGACTGTGAAATTTCTGCAGTTGGGAAATAATCTTTTTATTTCTGGAGAAACTGCTACTTTAGGTTTTATAAACACCAGAGTCCCATATATTCTCTGTGGTGAATATTTCTTCTAAAAGCAGAAGCTTTTGACATGACAGCTGCACTAAAAAAAAAAGTAGCTACTTGAATTCTATTGCTCAATGAGAAAAATATCATTATTGCTTGATAGACAAAACTGTAAAAATTCAGATTTTGTGGTCTTTTACCTTTGGAGAAAACACTTATTTAGCATTGAATATTTCATTGATATCGTCCTTTTTATTTGCAGATGCCATGAACTGATCATAGATAGAATCAAACAACAGACAATATATTTGCTCCCTTTTTCAAAGCAAGAGCTTTCAGAAGTTCTTTTACTTTATCACTTGACCTTTTCTGGGCCAGAATACAATCCTTCTATTACTCTGTCCATGGCTCTTTGCTGCGTTTTCTGTTTGCTTCACCCTATGACTGTTACAGCATCACCAAAGGGCATCAAAAGTCTCCTTTTATGTGCAGTTTATTATACAGAAAAGAAGAACAGATATTCTCTATATTCTCATATAAACTTTTAGTACTTTGTCTATGTTTAAATGCCACAAAACCCTTGGGTTTTCAGTTTTCAAGAGTTTTCACTAAACTTGTGTTCAACTCAACTTATTGTTCATTAAATCTACATAGAAGGCAGGTGCTTTTCTAGCTCTTAAAATATTCTACCTCTTGTGTAGGCTCTTGATGGGGTTACAAACCTGGGCCTATTCCAAAGACCTAGATGCTAAAGGAAAAATTAAGTTTCCACTGTTACTTAATTCTATCTACTAGAATTTTTACTCACTATGATTTATTTCCCTGAGGTAGCTTTTCCAGTTATTCAGTGTCTTGTGACATTAGAGCATTTTTACAAAATGTTTCCTGATATATTATTCAAGCCTTAACCATATAATGACTGGGGTTTTTTAACCTTCTTTTAATTTCACTTACTGTTTTTATACCTAGCACCTTTCGTTTCATTTTCTCTGAAATATGTCTTTTATTTACCCTCCTGACAAAATTATGTTCTGCTGCCAGTTTCCTGAAAATGGGGTGTTAATGTAATTTTTCAATGTTTCTCTAGCCATGGAACAAATTGGAAGTTTTTTGTTGTTTTGTTTTTGGTTTTTTTTAACTACTATGTCAATTTTTAAGATTATAGGTGCAGTGCTACAGAGATAGGCAAAGGCAGACAGAAACATTTTTGGGATTTAACACTAGTCTGATATTTTTCTCAAAGTGATGTTGTAAGTTTAGAACATTAAAAAGTCATTTTAGAAGTAGAAAAGGTATTAAGCTTGAATTTGGGAGGATGGGTTTGTTTTTCCATAAATTTGTCTCTGTCACTGAGTTTCACAAGTCTACAATATGATTAGGGCATTCATGGAGCATTATTCACTGTCAAGACTCTGGATTAGAGCTCTGCTCCAATTTTCAGAAAAAAAGAAGATGAAATTTCAACCTTAGTTTCACATGAGATTAGAATGTTTACTTCTAGACACAGGGAAGATACAGTACTTTGAAAATTCAAGAATGAGGTAAACATTAATTTCAGTAAAACCTCTACATAATAAAGAAATTGAAAATTCCCTTTGCATGTAAATGTTTCTCTTGTATTACATATTTTCTATTAAGGAATACGGGGCCTGTAAAGGAAGAGGTGCAAAACCAAGAGATATTATTGCAGTATTGTTTTGTATGATCTCCATGATACAAACCATACATATGAGCTGAACAAATGTTTCTGATGTTCAGTCTATATCCTAATTCTTTAAAATCTTGATTGACACAAAGTAAGAACAGAATTTTCTCTGCTCTTTTCTGGAACATCTTTAATAATTTGCAAATTTTAGTTGGATCTTATCACATTTCTCTTATTGCACCTCTTCGTGAAAACTTATAAAAGGAAAAAGAGTTTGCTGTGTTTTTAAAATGGATCCATATGTGCACTTACTACAGCCAAATACATAAATTTCTACCAGTCTTTTTAAGGTAAAGGCAAGGGATATTATCTTATACATGGAGATGATAATGGAAACTCCTATTAAAACAACCTAAGAGTGTTCATTCTTGCCCATTACTATGACTCATGAAACCATAAGATGTCTAGTTCGGTGGTCAATTAGAGGAGAAAGAGTTCTTTACTACTTTCCATGGGTCATTGGAATAACAACGTCGAATACAACTGCTCTGTCACTGTTACATACCATAGGCTCTTATTTTTTTGGTGTCCCTATTTTTCAGAGCAACTTTATAACACTGGGAATAACAAAAAGCACAGCTAGCAAAAAAAAAAAAAATGCATGAGGCAAGGGCTCAGAAAAGGAACAAAAGGGTTTGTTTCCAGGGCTGTTGATCTGACCATTATCTACAAAACATCTACATTGTAGCATCTGCAGTTCTGCTCATTCCCACCAGAGGGGGGACCGAAGCTGCACCATTTCAATATATTTGCATGTAAAAGCTTGTGTGATGTGCTGTGAAGGGGGAAGAGAGAGTTGGTTAGAATAAAAATTCAGGCCTGGGGCATGAAATTCCTGTATTTGCATTTTTCCATATATAATTTGTCTTAGCTGAAAGGAAAATATTATAACTTTGGTCAAGTGTGCACAGAACTGAAGAGCTGGCATATACACCTAGGAACATGAAATAAGCATTTTAAAGCTACTAGCAGAAATTAATTGCTTGTGAATACTGAGCAGGCATGAAGTTCTACTGAGCTATGCACAAGTATTTTATCCATGTATGTATTTTTTTCTGACAATACGGTTCCAAATTTTTTCTTTTCCCCTTTTCAAATATAAATTCTCTTGCATCACACGTAAGAAGTCTTTAGTCTTAGGCTAAAGTCTTTCTGTAATCCAATCAAATCATAACATCCATTGCTTTCATATTTTCTCCCTTTCAAATCCATTAGCCCTTCAACAGCACTCCTTTACTTCCTCCCAGGCCCAGGATACCTCAAGGTATTAATCAGAAAATGTGTCGGGTTGGAAGTGACCACAGTGGGTCATCTGATCCAACCTCCCTTCTCAAACAAGGTCACGCTAGGCCTCATTGCACAGGACTGTGTCCAGATGGTTTCTGAATTTTTCCAGTGAGGAAGACTCCACACCCTCTCTGGGCAACCATCACCGTGTGCATGGTCATCCACACAGTAAATAAGTTTTTCTTCATATTCAGGTGGAATTTCCTGTGTATCAGTTACTGTCCATTGCCTCTTGTCCTATTGCTTGGCACCACTGAGAAGAGCCTGGCTCCATCCTCTGACATCCTCCCTTCATACAGACATTGATGAGGTCCCCTCTCACTCGTCTCTTCTGGAGGCTGAACAAGCACAGCTCCCTCAGGCTGTCCCCCTAAGTGAGATGCTCTAGTCCCCTCATCATCTTCGTAGCCCTCCACTGGACCCACTCCAGGATCTCCATGTCTGTCTTGTCCTGAGGAGCCCAGAACTGGACATAGCACTCCAGCTGAGGCCTCACCAGGGCTGAGTAGAGGGACAGGATCACCTCCCTTGTACTGCTAGCAATGTTCTTCCCAATGCACCCCAGGATCCCATTGGCCTTGGCCGCAGGGGCGCTGCTGGTCATGGACAGCTTGTTGTCACCAGGATGCCCAGATCCTTCTCCACAGAGCTGCATTCAGCAGGTTCCCCCCAGCCTGTGCGGGTGCCTGGAGTTATTCCTCCTCAGATGCAGGACTCTGCGCTTGCCTTTGTTGAGTTTCAGAAGGTCCCTCTCTGCCCACCTCTCCAGACTGTTGGGGTCATTCTGAAGGGCTTCACAGCCCTCTGGGGTATTGGCCACTTATCCTGGCTTTGTGTTTTTAGCAATATTCATTCCAAGTGGGCTGACCCTACTTTCATCTCCTGTGTATTTCCTGCTTATGCTTGAGTAATGACAAGAGTGGTGAGGATCTCCTCTCTCCCTACCAACCGTCAGTAAACAGGGTCCCATGCTTAAAGAAACCAACCCTCTGTTGCCAACACCAGAAATGTAGCCAGTCATTTATTTGGGAAATCAGTTTTCCTCTCAACATTCACCCTAACTGGCAGCAACAAGGAGAAAACTACCACAGACCTTTGACCACTGTTCCCCGAGCTCTGAAACCATGCATGATGGTTTCAAATTTACACTTGTTACCATCAATGACTACATGAAGGACCTACGGGGGTAATAGCCAGATGCGTTGAGAAGCCTTGGCAGTCTTTCTGTGACTTCTCTGATTCGAGTCCCTGGCAGGCAACAAACTTATCAGGACAGCTGATTAGGTGGGCAGATGGGTACCCCTGTCCCCTGCAGTGGGAAGTCACCTGCTGCTATTGCTGCTTGCTACTTCTTCCAGATGATCCTGTGTGGCTCAGAGTCTGGTGGTTCAGGTCTCTTAGATGGTGCTCATCTTCCCTGCCTCTAGGAACTCCCTGCCCAGCTAATTCTAGTGCTCAGAACTTACTATAGTCACTGCTGTAGTTGTTCCTGTCGCCCTTGTCACCACTTGCCTCACTGACTGACTCTAATTCTTCAAATCCTTTTATCAAGCATTGTTATTTAGGTTTTAAATTCCCAAAGTCTATTCTCAGCACATAGTGGGACCTGTGCAAAAGCTTCCAGAAGAATAATTCAAGGAGGCTCCCTGAGCTATATATAATTTTTGAATAGAAGAAGAAAAGTATGTCTCTGATTCCAGGTCTGTAATAACTTTAATGTTCAAGACAAATAAATTGGTCTTATATTTTCATCTTTTCTTTTTGCTCAATCACAATTATGTTCTGTGTTTTCTCTGTGCCATGATTTAATTCTAAATATGAAATACTGTAGCAAAATTTCCACTGTTCCATTCCCACTCCCTGAGCAAGCACAAAAGGTTATTCCAAACAAAATACATGATGCAACATTTGTGTTTTGGCAACCAGAGTCTGATAAGACTGTCTTTAGAGAGCCATGAACCATGTGTGTTCACATAAGCTCTCCTAAACACACCTGGGTTAATGCATTGAAATCAAGGTCAATGCATTGAATTCCTGACCTTTAACAAGATTAAAAATATCATATTGAAGTTCAATTTGAAGACTTAGAGTCAGATGACTAAAGAGAAAATGTGCCATGATTTTTAATGTTTCTTAGGTATAGAGACATTTTGTATTCTCTAAACTAAGGGAAATATTTCATTTTTGATAACCAGATGATACCCATCTGAGCACATAAATAAATTCAAGTTTCTGTACCTGGTCTCCCGGCAAACCTTAAATGCATACATGCACATGACACCACACAGCCTGAAAAGTCAGCCACTTTTAATGTTTTCAGCAGGGTTCACTCCAGGGACCCTGAAAGGTAAATTGGCTCCCCATTCCCTTCCAGAACTCCTGCTATTCTTCAAGCAAGTTCAAGGCCTCATACTGACAAAAGGCAATTGTCACATATGGTAACACCTATTATCTCTCCAACATCCATATGAGTATACTCACCTTTTACAAGGTGAAGTAAGTGTCTAAAACAGAATGAGAGAAAAACATATACCCTCTTCTAAGCTAAAGAAAAATGAAAATATATGGGACAGCAACAGTTTGTTCTTAAAAATACTGATCATTTAAGCAGGTAACAGCTTTGTCTCCCTCCTAGTCTCTCTAACAAAACCTCTTCTAATTTTTTGATGGAGTCTTTTTCTTCAGTTTCTAGTTAGTACCTGTATCTGGGGGTTTAATCACAAGATTCTTTCCTTCTTAGCTGAGTCTTTGGGTTACAGTCCTGTGATACCTGTTTGTGTCAAGCTCAGCAGGTCTGAGTTTATTTGTCCTCTGAAAACCTGTTCCCTTCAGGACCATGCAATAGTAAGCAATGGCTAAATTGTCCCCACAGTAGGTAAAATATTTTTTGCTTAGAACAAAAGCATTTCTGGGGATAAAAAATAAAAACCTCTACAATATACTGTCTAGACAATGAAGAGTACCATCCTTTGGATACAGGAGTCTGAAATTCTTTAGATTTTCTCTGCAAAATTTGTCTTGGTCAGCATGTTTTTCAGACAGTATCTAATATCTCACCTCATTTCATAGAGCTTGTGGCTCTTTAGCATTCAACAGAGAGCTGTTCTCAGGCTTGGAAAGCAAACCAGCAATGGCATTTTCACTGAAAGTTGGAAGGTACGATTGTGGCCGTTTTGACTTCTCACAGCTTCTCAAAATGACAGGTCAATAAACAGTCACAGAATATACAATATACAGTAAATTCCTTCTCTTATGCAGTTACACAAAGCCAAAAATGCTCATAAAAATTGCTGCCTCTCAGTATTCTTAATGTTATTACATATATCTCTGACAAGTATATGTGTATATTCCATTGCCTCGAGGCAGAACCTTTGGTGTGCACCAGGTGGCTCCTTTAATTTCAGGTAGTTTGAATTACTCAGTAGAGCAGAGATCATAAGGAACAAATATTAATATTTTTTAGTAGTATCTAAAATAAGCAAGCAAACAGAAAAGCTTCTGGGTTTTCTAATCTTCTTGCAAATGGTAAGTTATCCTGTCACTGTCCTTTCTAAGGAACTCATTTTACCATTCATTTTCATGGTATGGATATAGTGGGGTAAGTCTCGCATCCCACAGAATCACACTGGAAATCTCTCTACGTTTGCATCCCTCTATGCTTTCTCATATCCTTAAGCGCTAAGATACCTTATGCCAATCTTCTCACTGAACATTTGGCATATGAAATCATCCCAACTTTTTCTGGATAACTTCTCTGTCATCAGGCTGGGTTACTTGAGAAAAGAGTAATCTAAGTCCTTACTTGCAAGGGCTATGGAGCAGGTCTGAATTCATTATTTATATGAATTATATATTTCCTTCCTAAATTTATATTTCCTTCCTAAATTTGTATTTAATTCCTAAAGGCTGTATCCATTATGAGGAATACTACGTACGCAGAGTTAATATGATCCCATCAGCAACTTTTGTCTCTGTTCTAGAAAAACAACACACTAGCAGCTCTGTTCACCTTCCAGTGGCTCTTAGAATAAATATTATAGTTGGGAGGTATAACACCTCCCCTCCTTACCCTCCTTAAGGCTGTACATTTCCACATCCTAGTATCTGTGGTTTCACCACAGAAAGCCATGAAGTGCCTCCCTGATTGTGTTGCTGAGATTGTGCAGCCTGGTAGTGGGAACATCACCAAACAGCATCGTATGAACACCAATGTGGATGCTCACGTAGTTATTTCTTCATGTAATGATGAACGTCTCGTAAGACTGGTGAGGAAGGGCACTGTGTTCGTGCCAAAAAACTCCTTGCAATGGGGCCCAAAGGCAAGTCATACCATTTGTTAAAATTTGTTTGTCCTCAGGTGCAGTGCAGACATGCTAAAGGCAAAATAAAATCTATGGTGTGGCCACATCTTATACATGACACTCTGTAAACTGAATTTGGAAAGAATTTTCAGACAGGCAGCTGTATTGCCCAAATTTAGCTGCTTAGCTTCAAACTCCCATGCCTGAACATGCTCAATGTTATCATACTTTTGTAATACTTTGATACAACTAGAACTGGAGAAAGACAGGCAGAATCTGACCCAGTGCATGCATTGAACAGATCTCAGGAAGATAATAACCAGACTTGGTCTATGAGGGTTTAAAAATTGAAACAGCTTTCATTTTCATTGACATCTGGCCTGTCTGGTTCTTTTTGGGAAGAGGTGATGAGCTAATATGGATGAAACCTAATTTCTTCCCTCTCAGAACTTCTAACATAAACCACACATATAGAATTGCACTAGAATTTATTATTTTTCACATAATCTTTAAAGAAAGAGGCTATTTTGCAGTTTTTAATTTCAAGAAAGTTAAGATTCTGAAAGCTGTTTTTTTATTACAGTTGAGTTACATTATTTAAAGCCTTCCAAAAAATTAAAGGCACGCAATACTATACTGAATTGCAGAAATAAAGGTGCTTTCCCCATTGGATCACTGCAAGGTCAAGGATGGCTCTCACCTTTTGAGACAATGCAACTCCCTGCTGTATTGAGGTCAGATGATCTTAATAACCCAACATGGCTCTCTAGGGATCCAAAGTCCACCAGTATGGAGGACAACTGATGTTCAACAAAAGCACATAATCTCTAACATCTTTAGAGATTTTCATCTCAGTCTTCCAAAAAATATGAAAAACAGTTTAACTGAAACATAATGAAACAGACTGGAACAGTCTGGAATGTAAGCAATCTTTGCAATGGATCAGTGGTCCCTGTCTTTCAGCACATAATCGCTACTGTAAATGGGACCAGCTACCAACCAAGAGCAATTAGTGGAATACAGGATGCAAATATTGGTAATACCTATTTCTTGGTATAAAGCATCTAGCAAATGTACAATTTTTCTCTAGCTAAACCCTGCAAGCAAAACAAATGTTATTATGCCAGTGTTTATACAACAGTTCCAAATAGTATTAGCTTAGAATTGTAATAAAACACATTACCCTTCACAATAATCTTTAAAGAAATAGGTTTTTAAATGAAAGTATTTAATACTAGAACATTAAATTTTGAAATGTGTTTTCTTTGGTGGAATTAAGGAGAATGTTTTCATCCTTTAAAATTAAATGCACAAAAAAATCTTAATTTTAGGACCACCAACTGGGATCATGTTAACAGCAATGGAAATGATGAAATAAGTTACATAATTTCAATTCATGACCCTACCTTTTGTCCTTCAATTTCCCTGCTGCACTCTTAAGTGGGTAAAACCTTTTACAGATACTTCCATGACATTTGTTTCCTGGATAACCAGCCCTACAGTGTCCTTTTATGATACTTGTAGGTACACCACTGCTGGCAAAAACCTGCAAAGAGATTTAATAAAATATGCAGCATAACTAGCTACTGGGGAGAATTTCAAATTGTATTTCTGTGCATTTTTAGAATTGTTTATCAAGTTTGTATACATATAGAAAGACCAATTAACTTAGACACTCCAAGTCCATGAGAATACCCTATGCAAATATAATGAATGAATTCCGTAAGCAAATGTCTCTGAAATAAATTATTCAACTGTTTTGGCAGACAGATTGTCCTTTATCCAATGCTTCAGTGGAAAGCAGAAGAAAATGCAACTGGAGTAGCCTTGTAACATAACACATGTAAATCTTTTCTGAGCTATTTGGTGGCAATTTAAATGCCCTTAAGCATGCAGGCTGATGGTCTTGGTAATTGTTTTCCCAGTCATTTGGGAATCTTCTAATCATTCCTTAAATTTTGCATCAGTTACACCTGTACTCTTCCATCAGCTCACACTTCTGTGCTGCTTTTGGGACTGTGGGCAGAACTAGCTGCTGATGTAACTCCAAATTTCACTGCAAAAAACATGTACGCAGACAGTCCTTGATCCAGTGGAGATGTTATCTATGTGTGAACAATGAATATTAACAAGTCTCTTCCTGCTGTGCAGATTTAGGTTGAGTTGCTTTGTAGTGCTAAAGAAATGTCAGTGCTTTCTGTCCCTCGTTTATATATCCATTGAGTAAATCTGGATGGTACTTAGAGAATACACATTTGGATGAAAGGAGCTATAGAACTTGAGCTAATGCAGTGAAACTAAGTACAAATTAATTCATTTATCATGATACAGGTATTTGAAGAGGTGAGTATTTTCCTATATCCTACTCAGCCTCCTTTCACATATTGCTATTGTTATAAGAGACAAGATAAATCCCAGAAACTTTATCAGTTGGCAAACTTTCTTTTCTCCATGTGAGTGACAAAGAGAGAATCAATTGTTTTGTAAAGCTCTTTTGAACAGTCTGCAGCCTTCCAGCTGTTTTATTCATGTGTATGAGCATCAGCCAACTATGGCCCTTTTGTTATTAATACGATTTAATTACATTTCAGTGTGTGTTTTTTCAATTTATACATGCAATACTATAGAAATGACCACCACTATACATTCACCCATTTCATCACAGATTAGCCACACTCATACAACTAGTATCTTCAACACTGTCAGATCTGGAATCAGTTTAGAAGGAATGGACCCAGTGGCTCGTTGACTACAGCAAAGCTGTCACTGACTACATAGAAACAGATCTAACCTTCCATTAGGGAAAGTTTTATTGGCTTTTGTCTGTGGGATACATTCAAGATGTTGCAGTCTGTACGCTTTGGATAAGTGGCTGCAGCAGATCAGCACAAAAGTTCATCTACCCCGGCACCCTGCTGTGAGAGATGGCTGTATGTGAGTGCCTGCCTAGAGGTCACACAGTGGTGACTCTCTGATATCCATTCCCAGCTGCAGGGGTTTGTGGCTTAGTGATTTCCTGAACCAAAAATATTGTCCCTGTATTTAATAACACCCTCATGGATCTATTTTCCATTCTAATTTGTCTAATTGCTTTTTGACACTATGTAAATGTTTAAGCATCCACAGTGCCCTGTTGTGAGCAATGCTTCAGCTTAATTACACATTGTGGGAACACAGAACATCTGATCTGCAAAGGGCAGACTTAGCTCCTGAAAGACTGCGCAGTTAGCCTGGCCATTGGAGAGGATTTAGGATAAATTTACTGTAATGGGCCCTTAATGATTAGAAATGGTGTCTTGTATGTTATCTGGGGCTTTTGTCAGAAAGTTTGTCTGCAAACTTTCTGAAATGAGAGCTGTGGAGCATAAATATGCTCCTGCACTGGATTTAGGTTCTACCTTAATGGACAGTCTAGGTGAAGTGAAGAACCACCAAGAGCAAGGGATGCCTGTGGCTGAACAGAGGGCAAAGTATGGGAAGCAGAACCTGAGCTGGCAATGTTATCTGTGAAAACTAAAATTGAACTTGGCTTCAGACTGTGGACAAGTATTAACCATCTGTGAGGTGTGGTAAAAGCTACCAGCATGCAAACTGTAATGGGAACAAACCTTGTACTTGTTGTTATTCATGGAAGTTTGACACCTTTTTCTCTTCTTCTTTTTTTTTTTTTTTTCCCACTGAAAAGACTATGTAAGGTAATGAGTGTCTGCCTCACAGAAGAGCCAGAAATAATGATCTCATATAAATGGATTAATGTAATGTATGTAAAAATGAAAAGGATTAAGCTCTTTCTAAATTATATGTCTTCTTATGAATATACAAGCAAGCATAGACAGAGTTTTTCCTTTTATTTTTTACTTGAAGATTGATTGTCTTTTAAGAAAAAGAAAGAAAAAAAGCCCATATCAAATAAGGATGAAATTGAAATCCTTCTCCTTTATTTAACTAAACCGTCATTCTGTAAACAAATTCGACCCTTGTTTTGCATGGACTGCATTAAAGATGTTGATTTCTGCATTCAGCCCCAGACATGTTTTCACCTGGGTTACAAGAAATGAGACTGGAACTTGTCCTCGGATAAAAATCTGAGGAGATTCAAACTGCGATTTAAACACACTGTAAGGATGCCTGGATTTTCACACAGACACAGCTGAGAGCCACCGTTAGATCACCAGTGCTTCTATAAAGGCCATTCACGCTGAGACAGTGACAGGTGCATATATTAACTGTTGGGGAAGATGAAACAGGAAAGCCTTATAAATATGATTGCCTGACAAAAGATTTTGGGAATATGAAAACTACAGGCGACATCGAAATGAAAGCCACTTTTGAAATACCAAATCTTAGTTACTGAACAACTGGAAAACAATAGTATGGCCGACTGAAGGTAATCCCCTCTTGATTGAACAATACCCTCTGCTTGCAGGCAGGTCCAAGGGTCAGAGCAGACCCCACTAGCTCAGCAGAAGGGGTCCAAAGAGTAGTTTTTAGAAGTTAAGATGTAACACTCTATGGTAATATAAGAACTCTTATAGGCTGTATGTAAATGCTATAGGATTTGTATCTTGTATTAGATTGGTTAGTGACAATTAGAATATTCAGTACAGAAGATGATTTATTGTATTGTAACCAGGACTTCAGACACTCTTCGCACACTCTTACACTCTCTTACTCTTACTCTTACTCTTACTCTTACTCACACTCTTACTACACTCTCCACTCTTACTCTTACTACACTCTCTCTCACTTCTTCTTCACTCTCATTCCTCTCGCTCTCTCTCTTTACTTCCCGCTTATTCTCTTGCTCTCTTGGGCCTGCTCAGAGCTGCAGTTGGCAGCTCTAAGCAGTGCCCCTATACCTACGCCCTTTGCAATAAACCGCATGTTCCAAGATCTGACTTCAGAGATCTCTCGTCTCCGTCCGTCCCGACCGTCTGACCCACCCCAAAGCTCCCTACATTAACACATCCCAAGCTCATAGTTAAGATCTGAGTCTGAAGAATTTCAGACTGAGTGATGTATAAATATATCACAAGAAAAATAGAAGGGCTGTGACAACCAAAATTATGTTTGGAAAGGGTTTCTTTCTAACTCCATGCTTCAACCACTCAAACCCCTCAAATACTAAATCCACTGATTGAAATATTCCTAATTTTAGCAGCTTTAACATAACAGTTGAAGTATCCACATGGGACCTAGTCAGCCTGTTAGGATATAGGGTGAATAGGAAAGTGAAAAGAAATTTCATGCAATTTAGCCATGATAAAAAGATTATTTCATTGTTCTTCTGACCCGTTTAAATGATGAAGCATCAGTATTTATAAAGATGAAATACAGAGAAATAACTTTCACTGAATATTCATTCATATGTGTTCTAATTTAAATCCATACAACAGAAAACAGACCAAAAATTTTCTTAAATGGCACACACACAAAACATCAATATGGTACAACCTGACATCTTCTAACAAAAAATGTTCCATTTTAACCAGCATTTTATATGTTGATTTTCTCTATCATAAATTGCAACAGTTCTGGGCAATATTATTTTGGTACCAGATAAAGATGTCAAAGAACCTCCTACACTGCCATTCCTATATGTTATTTCAGAAATATAACTTACAACTCATACTACATCTGACACAGAGCAAGAGAAATTCTGAGATATTTACTCTATACTCCAAGAGATAAGTCTTAGGTTCTCTTGCTACAACCAATCAACCCTCCATGCAGTCTTACCTGAAGACAGCTAAGATACTGAGCTAGACAGATAACAACTTCAGCTCCATTCATTGACAATGGATGGAAAACAAGTGGTCCAGAAGCAAGTGATCCAAATACTCAGTGTTTGTTTTGACACATAAATTGTGTCAATTTTTTGATCAGACAAGACATGAAAATTACAAATATTTTCATGTAGTGACTGGAAATAAAAAGCAACTATTCTTGCATAACAAGTACTATCCAAACTCCAGCAGGTAGAGTTTTAGAAACCCTAAGTCTTGCAAGAAATTTTATAAAGTCTCAAAGCCTAAGGACTTATCGGTTTTCCTCATTTCATTTTCTCTGTCAATTAGTGGAAATGTAAACTTCAAACCTCAATGAAACTATCAAAATTTGACCAGTTATTCTAGTCCAGCTCCAGTGTGTGGTATTTCTGATCTAAATCCTGCTCCTCATGAAACCAAATTTATGCTGGAATATTTTGGCTTACCACTGCATCATACTGTGGGTATGTAAAAAGGGAATGCTTCAGCACATCAGCCAGCCAAGTAGAATACATATTGTCCTGTATAGCTGTTTCAGGAAAATAAACCATTGTGAGGATATAATACAATCTCCATCCTGGAGGTCTCCCAGAGCTAAATGAACAAAACCTTAAGGAGCATGGTTTATGCCCAGTGTTAAACTGCTCTGAACAGAAGGCTTGACTTGAGACCTCAGGAGGTCCCTTCCAACTCAAAGGAGTGCCTGATTCTGAAAACTTGAGGCTCATGATTTTGAATATAGGGGAAAAAAAAGGGATTCACTTAACTTTGTCTTTTAAATACTACAGAAACATATATAACAGAAGCTGATTTGAACTCAGAAATGAAATTTTTCTTTTCAGTGGATGAAGAAAGTAGTGTCAAGACCAGCTCTCTTGAAATCAATGGCATGAATTCCTATGAGTAATATCAGAGTTAAGACTTCAGTGTATCTGTGACTTTGATAAGCAATCACCATAGAAGTGCAAGCTGTTCCTATTCAAATACTAAACATCATGGTGCATCAAAAGATTGTTAGAACTAAGCTACCAAGTTGAAAAGGAAATAGGTTCTCATCCATAGCACTGACTTTCGAGCTATGGGGAAACCAAGAAACTCTGTTTAGCCACCAGAACTTTAGATCCCTCAATTCAGAAATATTTGTCCTACGCTGAGATTCAATTTAGGGATTTGCAAAATAACCATATTATGAAGGCTACAGAAATAATTGTCAAACACAGATGTTATATAACATTGTAAGACTCATCTTTACAACATTTCTAGTCTTCACATTGTATATGGAACATCAGAGTGCAATTTCTTAATAAGGATGATGCTGGAAAAAGAGAGGAGTATTGACCTTTTTCTAACTTCTCCTATTAGAGTCCACCATGGGCACAGGTTTGTGTTTTTTCTGGAAAACTGAATACAGGAATTCAGTCTGAAACTACTAAACAATTATATGATTTTTGATGGTCACCTATTCTAAAATAAAATACCATCAGATTTTCCCTAGAATATATATCAGCAAATTGTCATCAAATTAGAAACTGACCTTCAAATTTTTCAAGCTGAAACTAGGAATTTTTCTGCAATTATGTTTGCTGTTGTCTTAGTATAAATTTCAGTTTGACTGCATTTGAAATGCCTTCAAATATTCTCTGTGTTTCAGGTCCTCATGCTCTGCTATCACAAATGTTATGAAAAGACATTTGAAGTCTGAATAACTATATTGTGTTTAAAAGAAAATGTAAATGAGATTTTCATAAACTCATTTTAAAAGCAACAGTTCACATACATTAAATCAGTCTGACTCATTCAACAGAGAAATAACGTCTTGTATGAATTTTTGAATGGGATACCCAACAAGAGATATGCCATCATTCGTTTCTAATTCAGTTTACAATTTTCATTGATATTTTCAATTATTATTGTTTACCTATATTTGAAAAATCATCTGGTGAATATTATTCGCAATTATGAGAACATCAATGAGCAAATTATTTTCCAGCATGAAAAATGTGTGAAAACTTATTCAGATAAACATAATTAAGCATTTTGCTCTCTCTTAAAACAACCCATTAAAAGATAGCAACCATTCTTTATTTAGCTATTACATTATTTTGATTGTACAGCTGTTTTTAGGGAAATTATATAAAGAGGCTACAAAAAAAAATAGTATTCTCTTTGGACAATGCTGCTTCATATGAAAAACTATTTTGCAATAATGTGAACATGCTGGAAAAGTTTCAAAACATTTTCTTAAAAAATTCAGTTATGATGCAGGATTGAATTCAGTATCGTTTCATCCTATGCTGACTTCTCATCTGTTTATATAAATTGCTGTGTTTTGTCTACACAATTGAAACAAAGTACTTCAATTTTTGGGTTGGTTTTTTTTTCTTTCTTTGAAAAAACCCAAAAACCTGTCTATTAAATGTTTTGAAATCTCAGCTGTTCCACTTGGTTGAAGATGAAAATTATTTTCAAAATGTGAGAACTTTCAGACAAGTAGAATTTCTGGTTTCCTGCCAAAGCTAGCTATGAAGTCTAGTGTTCACAGCAGTTTAAGATGTTAATGTTGGGGGGTTTTCTACTCGTTCTTCTATGCTCTCATGACCTGGAACTGATCAGTAATCACTTTAGCTGACAGTAAATGTCTCAAATGAGCAGAAGCCGTCCAAGGGTGGGCAAAGGAAGTTTCTAGACATCATCTTTTCTACAGATCCAAATGGTTAGAACTTCCTTGAAAAAAATTTTGTATCACTAAGTTCCACCCCCTCCCCCTCGCCAGCATTTCTAGTTTTACCTCACCAAAATCTTTAAACATATTTTTTCCTCCTTATTTTTTTTTTTCTTGGAATTCATCTAATAATTTTTTTCCTGGAACTTCTCTAATAATTTTTTTAATGTATTCCATTCCTATTTCTGCCACCAGGTTACTACATATCAGCTGTCAAGTCTCTTTTCCTTGAAAGTGTTTGCACTGTGTCTTATTGGCAATGCCAGGAACAGTCAGAAGAAAGTAATAAATTCAGTGAAATAATTAATTTGCTGCTTTTTCTATTAGAAAATATTCCCTAACAGAACTTGATTCCTGAAATAACATCCCTTATTTTATTGGTTTGCTCACATACCCTATGGATGTTGGCATTCTATAGTCTTAGTCTAATGATTTTTCCCTATTTTCTTGTATGCAATTTTTTGATCCCATGTTATGTACAAGATATAAAAAAAAAAAGGGACTACGAAGGACTTGTTTCTTAAGTTCTGGCAGCATTGCACAAAACAGAAAAAGTGTCTAACATCTTCAAGGCAGTTTCTCACAATCTATAGGTGTTTCTGTGAATCCTGTACTTTCCCTGATGCTTTCACCTCCTGGTTACATTTAAGAGACAAGGTAACAATGACTCCTGGCTCCATTCACGTTCAAAGCTCATACTTAGTAAAAAGATGCATTATTTGGTAAAGTTCAGGCCTTTTGTGATACTTAGAAGGCATTTCTTAGAACAGGAATGAATAATTTGCCTTGCAGCATTTAATAGCAAAATTTATTCCTTGTTTGTAAAAATAACACAGTTACAGAAAAAATTAATGGCACATACAGTTTATTTTTTTTCCACTTTCTTACTTCTTTTTCCTAAATTTCTTCCCTTTCTCCTAACTTTTAGGTACCACAATAGTCCAAGCTCATTCTAAATCAAACTCAAATATTATGCTCTTTTTCTCCAGCCCATGTGTTCAGTTATGTGTCCTTTCTTGTTTCAGCAATGCTGCCTGTCTAATCATGAATGTTTTTTAATAGACTGGCAGAAGCCTGCAAAGAGAAAGCAGGAATGCTCTTCTATGTGAGACACAGAAGGATGGTGCTGCCAGGCCAGCTTTTCTCAGAAAAGGCTGCTGTGGAAACATCACACAAAGTTGGACATATTTTCACTAATATATACAAACACTTTAAAAGAATTGTAGTCTGTAGAGAGACATCTTGACTATTTTATTTATTAAAAAAAATAAGCTCTATCGAGATTTTATCCCAAATAAAAGAGGAGATTTAAAAGTTGTACTTCATTTCAAACTCATATATTTCACTAGCACATTTTTGGGTTTTACTCATCATGAGTAAATAATCCATGTAGAAGTTGTAATAGAAAGTTCTGAGAAGCTTTTTGAAAAATTAATAGCAATCTATTGAATTAGCAAGAGCTTAAAGTGCTTACAAAATGGAGTACACTGAGACTTTATTTAGAGAAGTTTACTCTTCTTTTTCCAAGTTCTCTCAGTGGTTACCCAGTGTTGTTATTGGATATTTCAGAGGGAAGAAAAAATCTAAACCCAACTAGATATGTTGCTTAAACACAGAGCATTCATTGTACAGGCTAACCACCTAGAAGCCATGAAAAATGATTTTTTCCATGTTTCATATGGACCAATAACTGATATGGAGGATTGTTATAATGCAGTTAAAATTGAAGTTAGGTGTTATCTCAACCAAGCCAACAAAGCCAGCCAAAATACATGGGAGGACCTCATCTTAAGAATCAGATAAACATAGAAAGAGTCAGAGCAGTCTAGCAACTCAAGACAAGCTTCCAGCATGCAGTTTTGTCAGACTGGATATTAAGATCCTTGGAAAAATGAACAGGTTGTAGTGAAGATACATACAGAAAAAGTATGTTTGCATGTGACTGATAAAATGAAAACCAGAAAATTGCACGTATTCAGATTCTCACACATTTAGAGGATCTTAAAAAAGTTTAAAGGGTGGAGAAAATACCCTCAGAAATTACACAAGGATAACAGAAATGTTTTACCTTGACTATGTTAAAAAATTCAATCTCTTTATCTTATCAAACAAAGGTGAGGAGATGACTCAATGATAATGTACTATCATATATAGATAGAAGTACTTTTTGATTAGTGACAGAATATAAGTATCTTTTTAACCATCTTTTTCATTCAGTCACTAATACATATCTTCGACAAATTTACAATTCTTCCACAGATTTACAAATCTTCCACATTTGTAGCCATTTGCACAGCCTTGCTAGTAGTCTACAGGCCAGATATAAAAAATTCAGAAGAGATGTTTTCCATTTGGATATTTCTTTACCACTAGACTGTTAATGATGCTGTTCCTTGGCCTCTGAAAAAAAACTCAGACTGACAGTTTGAGGAAGACAGGGACAGTTTCAATGACAGCCCTGAAAGGGTAAGGAATTAATGACATGGGTAAACCTAATTTGTATTTCTATTTTTAAAGTTTTCCATTAGACTATCTCGGGAAAATGTGTAATTAACAGCAGCACAGTGATCAGGATTTGAAATCACTTATAGCAAATGACTAAAAAGACCAATTTCTCATCATAGCAAGCAGTCATTTCAGAACTACTGTAAACTGTTCTGCTTCAGATTGATTTATATTTTAACTGCACAAGCCTAATAGGCTGCACTCATGCTGATGCTAGAAACTGTATAGTTACTCAGTGGTTCTAATGTGGAAGCTTTTTTTTGAGGCCTTCTTTGTGGTTTCTTTGCATTGCTGATACATAAAAAAAAAATTTTATTAATTAATATCCTGTCAAGGCTTGTTAGACATATTTTTATATTTGACAGGCTTCACCTTCATTTCTCTAAAACCTGCCTGTAAATCTGATGCATTTTTTTAGAAGACTTTATCTAGATTTTGCAAACACCATCTATCTCATATTCAGCTTGAAACACAGTTTTGTGAAATGTGCAGGCTAAATTATCTGCTGTTTTGCCATTTGTAATCTCCCTCTATACAGACTATATATGATTTTTCTAGAGGCAGAACAACTGTATTTCATATCTACTTCTCACTTGCTCATTGCAAATAAAGGTGTAAAGTAATAGAGAATTAAACTCTACGTGATCCAAGTAAGAATCCTAGCAGAATTTGTGTAACTCACTGTTTCCTCCAGTACTCCCCCAAGATGTACTTCTGTGGTGAAAACTTGCACAGCTGAATTGTTTCAAAGAATGGAACTGTTGTGATATCCTAGTGTCTGGCTTGCCTGTGTTTTCAGTGCAGTTATTCTGCAATTTTTTCATTGCAGCAACATTTCCATTAATTTGCCTGAAACAAAGAAAACATGAGGGAGCAGATTGAATAAGTTTTCCATGTAGGAAAAAGAGATTGAATAAGTTTTCCATGTAGGAAAAAGCTCTGACCCCAAGGTGAAGCAGTGCCATGTTTCAGAGTAACGTTCAAGACACCTTGGAAGAAGCAGATATGAAATTTGTGCTCATTCATGTTGACTTACATTCCAAAGCATTAAAAAAACTATAACCATGTCAACAACATTTTATTCCAAACCTCTGCCTCTTTAATTTTGGAACACGTCATTTTTTTCAGTATAGGAAGAAAAATGAATATCACCCACAAGATCAGAGGAACTGACCGTAGCCTTTTAAAAACAAATGCAGAACATGCCTGTTGCATTCCAATTTCATTCAGCAATATGCAATACACAAAATGTAAGCTTTCAATAAGATCTTTAGTACAAGACTGGGTACAGATGGGCAGTAATTATAAAGTAGCTCCCACGTTGGTAGTGAAATCACCTCAGCATAAAGTAGGCCATGATGTGACAAGCACCTTTTAGACATATTTTAAACAGGAGCTGGGTGAGACCCAGAAATGCCAGGCAGAGGTCGTTTATGACTTGAATCAAAGTGCTTGTGAGAGAGAAATTAGCATTCTTCACATCAATAGACCAGAGCTTCACTTCCTAAAAACCAAAATACAAAAAAAGAAAGGTAAAAGCCCTCAAACTCCCTCAGATTTGGACCATACTCCTTTACATCACTTCATCCAGCTAACATGCTTGAAGCAGAGGGGTTGTGTGGAGCACCAGTTAGGGATTTCACTGATAGAGGTAGCACCTTGTGAAAGAAATACGGCTGTTGGTACTTAGCCAATGCATTCACTTGGCTTTGGCAGCATTAGCAAAATTGTAAAGAGGAGTTGTCAACTGAAATGTTGTCAGTGGTGATAAGACAAAAAAGGAAAGGAAGCAAAAAAAAACCCTGATACCAAAAGAGACATTTCAACTGCAATATTTACCTACTATTTTATTAGAAAAATATGGGAACAGTAAAATTACAGTGATTCAAATCCCTCTTTAAAAAACGCCATTTAAATTTAAGGGTGAATCAACAATGAACAGAGAGTCACAAGACAATCCACAACAGCTTGATTTAGATAAGTATATTAAACTTTGTCTGAATGTCTCAGCAGCTTCATTAAATTGGCATGGGATTCTCCTAACTGCAGGTTTTCTGCTAAGGCATGTGTATTTGTCTGCTGCAGTATTCACAGCAGCCCTTCAGAGATAATTTTGATAGGGCTCTTGTACATATTTTCAGAAGTAAAGATACCATTCTTATTTCATACAGTGGGAAATGACAAGTAACCTTCTTGAGTCTCCATGAATTCTACTGATGTCAAACTTGCAGTAGAACAGATTGGATGTCTATAAAGAAAATTTAATACACAATAAAAAAGAATAGGTGTTTGGCAACATCAGAATGTCCGTTGCTGATCTAGAGTCAAATCAGATATAGTTCTCAACGTACTTCTGTTAAAGAAGTTTTTCTTAGTGATGTTTAACATTTAGTAAGCAGATTTTCTGTGAACTAATGCCACTTTATGAAGATTTATTTCTAAATGTATATTTTGATTTATTTTAAAAAAAGTCCCTAAAGGTGAGTTTATTTTGCAATTAGATTCCAGTCAATATCATACTGCTAGCAACTGCCTGCAAAGGAAAGGAATGTAAATTTATAACTGCAAGCCCATGGTATAACAACATAAACACAAGGATAACATCCAACATATTATATTAGGAAGGCTATAAACAAAACCTCCTCGCAGCTAATGTGCAACCATCAAAAGGCTGAATGAACAGATGGGCTTTCCATAGCCCCACAGAGGTTAGCACAGTATGAAGCTCTTGTTGGGATTTGGAAAGGCCAGACACTGGCAACATCTTACCACAAAATCTCCTCTGGAAAGCACTCAGGCAGAGAAGAGAAACATAATTTACCCCAAGATCACCTAAACACTGGTGTATAATAACTGAGGTGGTCGTACACAGCGGTAGCCTTGGTATGTAAGGCTTGTTGCTGAAATACAGCTTCTGTTAAGATATTCTGTTAAGAATATCTTCTGTTGTAATATTTCCTGTTTGTCCATCCAACAGTTGCAATTCTGAAATGTGAAATTTAATTATCAGTCTTCCCACAGTTTTTATCCACAAACTTTGGAAAACAGAGAACTATCTCTTTAAGGGAGACTTCATCCCTCAGATTCCATGTATGAAGATGGGCACAACTGTAATATTGAAAGTCAATTTTCTCTTTGCCAGTACTGCCTATAACTGGATGAGGCACAGTATTTTCTGGAAAGTCTTATCACAAAACTAAGAGTTTTGGCATTTGACCCCAAGTCATTGCCCCACATGCCTGAATGCTCCAGTAGCAAGCTGCTGGAAAAGTGTTCATTTGAACTGTTCATTAGGCATGTTTTCTACTGGGACCATAGCTGAGCAAAATTACTTTAATGCTATGCGTTGGGGGAGAATCAAGTGACACAAATGCAAATAATGAAGCCTTTAGAGGTTAAAATACAAATTCAGTGCCAGAAATTTTATATATATATATATATATATATATGTGTGTGTGTGTGTGTGTGTGTGTGTGTGTGTATATGTGTGTGTGTATATATATATATATGCATATATATATATGTATATAAAATATAGGATCATGTCTTTCCTAGTTAAGCCCTTCTGTGGTCTGAGGGACTGTCCTGGGTTGCAGTGTATTCTATTACCATCTTCATGAGCTGTTGAAACCAGGTGGGGCAGTGTTTGCTTGCTTCATCCCTCCTGGACTATTTTTCTGATTGATGGGCCATCAATGCCATGCCGCATGACTCAGAGATAACTCCCTGCAGACTGTCTTCTGTTAATGAGCCCATTAACACCTTGCCTCATGACTAATCATCCCATTGTGAGACGCTCCGCCCAGAAGGAGGAACCAAGCATTCCATCCTGGATATAATCTGAGATTCTGAACACCACAGACACCCTTTCCACTGGATTCCCAGAGGACAGGAGCTACATAGCTACCACTGGACCTCCCGGGGAAGAGCAGCTCCTTTCTACAGGATCACTGCTTCAACAGAACCGTCACGCCTGCCCTGCTCACCGGGAGCCGCCAGCGCCTCTGCTGGCTGCGACAGTAACTGCACCAAAAGGGAAAGGGCCTGACAGCCGAGAAGGCTGGCACTGGGTTTGTGGCTCTGTTACGGCCGCAGTTATTGTTGCTTGTTTGCCTTGTAATACAGATACATATATATATAAGTAAAGAACTGATATTCCTATTCCTATCTTTGCCTGAAAGCCCCTTAATTTCAAAATTATAATAATTTGGAGGGAAGGGGGTTGCATTTTCCATTTCAAGGGAGGCTCCTGCCTTCGTTGACAGACACCTGTCTTTCAAACCAAGACAGGGACAGAAAACAGCCAGCTCGTTATTCCCCACTGAAGTACAGTCTCCCAGTAATTTGGTTACAGTGTAAGAGTGTGTGATCAAATTTAGAAAAAGAAAACAAACAAATTACTATTTTTTTAAATGAATTTTTAAAAGGTCTTAATTCCCCAGCTTTCAAAAGATTACAGTCTGACCCTTTCATACTGTGGTCAAGTATTTCTGATGGATTATAACACTTTAATTAATAAGCAGCTTGCATTAGGCAGAATTGTGAAACTCTGCATGCTCTATTGTCTTTTGGCTTCTTACAGATTCCCAACAAATAAAGCTGGAAGGTGGTCCATTTTGTCCATTATCAGTCATAAAGAAGACACCCTGCAAACTATTTTTCACAGGTCATGATGGGAGTTATAAACCATTCACTACATTTGAATAGACTGGGCATCTAAAACCTTGTCTCCTTTAGGAGAGTAAAATTCCTGCCTCAGAGTTGAAAAATACCTTCTAGTAGCGAACAATAATTCTTTAGTCAAACAATAATCTCCATTTTCTTTAGTCTTTGCTTCATTGTACTGCTGTGTCTATAGGAGTTTCCTTGCCAGGATAGAGTCAAATAAAAGAAACCCACCAAATATCAAGACCTCAAACCTCGCATTCCTCCTGATCATTTATCTTGATTTTATAGGAAGGAAGTGCTGGAAGACTCTAGTGTTTTTGTCATGGAATTTATAACTATAATTCCTAAGGCTTTGAAGTACACAGGGATCGATACGGTTATAGGGACAAAAAATGTTCAGTCTCCAAACTTGAAATCCCACATAGTTAATGGAAGATGCTTTTTGCAACCAAAACAAAGGCAGGGAGGAAATCCATTCGTATTGCACACATTCCCATACCATGGCTATGAGTAAGATGTCATATAGAAATGCAGGGAGGGGGGCAGGGAAAGACTGCAGTATTTTAATGCTGCCTTTTAATTTATTTGTATTATACTGAAATATTTAAATATATATAAACAATTCCGATATTTTTCAGCATTTTACAACAAAGTGTAAGGTTCAAAGACTAATGCTAATTATTAAAAAATAACAAACTTTTAACATTGCAGACTCATAAACAAAGTAAAGATTCTAACCCAGCAAAAATATTCCCTAGACTCAGTAGGACCAGTGAGAATGTAAGTACTGTGCCCAAAACCAACAGTTTACAGATCTGGGTGAAGTCAAAATAGATGTTTGACACCAAAACTAAATTAGTCACATAATATATTCCGAGCATCTTTGAGATATACATATAAATCATAATATGTTCAGTTCTGCTGTACCCACAAACTGAAACCAGAGCATTTGAACAGTTCATCATATTAAGAGAAAGATGTATTCATTGTTTTACTTTCTTGTTTCCAAGAATTTAAAAAATGCATTTTTAGTCTTTTTTTTTTTTTTTTTTGCTGTTAATGGAATTACACTCCTTTCAATATACGTAAAGGCAAAATAAATACCAAAGAACACAGAGCCCTAAAGTCTTCATGCCAATGACCTGATTATTTAAAAACTCATAGAAACACATGTCTCTAAAACAACATTAAAAAAATTCCTGCTATAACATGCAAAAGACTTCAAATGAGTTTCAGGTCCTATACTGGCTCCAAGTCCCACTGAAAATCTCATTAACTATATTTTTCAATGAATTTGATCCATGAAGTCTGTCATAAATAGGCCCAGCAAAGTCATTTTCAGATGAAAGTGTTTCTCTTGATGTGATTAATTTTTAAGATGGGTCTCTGTAAGTGCAAAGCTTTCAAGTTACCAGAATCTTCTACAGCACACAATCCACTCCACATTTCCAAAGATTTATTTATTTTAAATTCTTTTTCCTTTCTTCCTAGCTGGTTATATTTTCTTCTCTAAAAGCTACTTTAAAGTCATACTTAAAAGTGTCAAAGTCCTGTCTTTTCAGTGACTTTTTCTTTCTAACATACTGTATTAAGCAGCACACTGGGAACACCTCAAATTGTTTTGGAACACAGAAATCATTTTGTCATTGAGGAGTTAACACTGTTTAAGTCTTTACTAGAAAATAAAAAAGAGTCAAAATTCTTTACCTAACCCCAAAATTTTTCCTTAAGTACTCAAAAGCGCCTTTCTTATGTCTTTTCTAATGATTATGTTAATTATATTGTAATCACTCAATTTTCTTCTGGTTTCTATAATTACAATATGAATAAATTAATTCTAGAGTTTGACACATATAATCTAATCTTAATTACAATGTGTTTAGAAATATGCTGACAGATATTTTGCACTTATAGCAATTAGCAAATTTGTCTTTATTGAAGACCTCCCCACACCAACATTTTCATCCTCTGCTCACCATTGAATTACATTTCTTCCTGAATTTTACCCTGCTCTATTCAGTCCCACAGTGTCTCACAGCAATACCAAGCAGCCTTTCTAAGTCCGGACACACTCTCTTTCCAGCCATCTGAATCTAAAGAAAAGGAGGGCTTTGACTCAATAAAACCAACATCAGGTAGAACTATAGAAAAGTGGTGATATTTACATTCTGTCTCTACCCTTCACTTTTAATGAGGAAATGCTCTCAGGGTAAAGCCTGTGACAAGCCTTTGTGGACACATACAGAGCAGGAGTTATTTTAACTTGTCTCTTGTATGACTGTTGAGAAGATGTTGCTCCTTCCCATGGCAGGACACTCACTGTTAATTGTCTAGCTTGTTACGATGCAGCCAAAGGCTACATACAAAACTTACTTTTCCTCAAGCTTCTCTTCTCCACCAAGTCTTTCCATAATGAAGCAGCCTCCCTCACTCCTGCCAGCTACAACCGCCTCTGGACTGAACACAGGGGACCCTTGCTTTGCTGCACAAACAACTTTGGTGCTTTTTCAACTAGTACTTTAAAACCTTTCTGCCTGTTCTGTCTGACATTTACATTCACTCTTCATGAAATAGGAGTGAACCTGTGCAGAAAATGTGCAGAGAAATATCCTCCCTCTCTGAAAAGTACATGCATGGAAAATGTGCATGCCTGTAATCTCAGCAATGTGTACACTCAGGAAAAAGGAAGATCTGCTTTAGAGAGAAGGAAATCTACCTAGAAGATGCATAGGTGCTCCCTATTCTTCTTGAGTCCAGATAAGCCAGAATGGGAGAGAATACCTCTAAATTTTAGTAAACACTGTACTGCTATACCTTCTCTGAGGGGGTTGAAGGGGATAGCTATGATTTATCAAGGTTCTCTCCTCTGCTGCCAGCTTTGGCATCCAACACCAATGTCTGCATGTGCCTAATTGAGAAACATGAGGAAACAAAGGGACTTCATGGTACATATGGTTTTCTGTAGGCAGAAAGAAACCATATGGCAGCCACTTCAATGGCCCTTACAGTCTGTAAGTCTATACAATACATGTTTTTGGGTAGCTGAACTCTTTCAAGCTGTTTCAAGCTGCTTCTCTCTGAGAAGAGAATGACCAGAAAAATTGCTTTTAGTGAGGCTGGGAAGGCCTGCATTATTTGAAAGAAGGAAAAAGAGCTCCAAACCTTGAATAATAAGCTTGAAAAGCAAATAGTACAGAAAAACCTTCAGTTTTTATATTACTACCTCAAGGGGTTTTCTGGTTTTTTATGACAAACTAATAAACGGATCTATTTCCTTTGTTCCACAATTTTTGCTCAATATATGTAGCCAGAGATCTCTAATCTGAAAGTATAAACAATAGATAGGTGTTATTTGATCCACTCAGGTATGACTTATTCTCTTCTTTGTCTCTTCAAGAAAATTCAGTTTCTTGACCTGGGCTGCGGACTCCAGGTTTGCCCCAGCAATTAAGGAGTTATAAAAATCAAAGACTTTTCATTTTGGAGACTGGTTTCACTAAGCAGTTAGTCACTATGAGTCAAGTCAGAAACCCTTTTAGAGAGAGATGGCAGACTTTTGCTGCTAGGCTGACTGTCCACTTGCAGAGAAGAAAGAAGTGTCTCATCTCCTTATACTCCTCAGGTGGTAAGTTACCACTGAGAGGATGTGTAGAGATCAAAGTCTACTTTCCTGATCTTTGGCTTTATTCAGGATACAGATGAAGAAGAAGAGCTACAGCAAAACTTCATAAATCATACATAAGTCCCTTCATAAAGGTCAAGGAACAAAATATGAAGGGGGTAAAAGTGAGGGGATTGAGTGGAGTTCTAATGTTTCCTCAGAAGACTGAACTCAGTGGTAGCAAGATTATGGCACAGCATGTACTGTTGTACTTTTACATTAAAAATAGAAGGAAGTCATTCTGGATGTGTGAGGAAGGACGGATATTAGTGATGTGTTTCCCTCCAAAACAATCTCAGTTTAATTGTTAAACTCAGGTCTGAGAGTTTCTTTTTTCACCATCACTGCTTGTGTTCACATAAACAATCTTTAAATAAAACTTACTATTAACTTTAAAAATTTGAAAGGTTATTTAAATCATTAAATTCTGTACAAAAGTTTAATCGATTTCTAAATAATAAATCAACTCTGGGTGCTCTTAATAATCTTGGTGTAACACATTTCAATCTGAAGTACTACACACTATTTATTTTTAATGAATAATAAATGAGACGTTGGTATTGACTGAACAAATGATTAAATATTCAATCAGTAAGAGAACATGGGAATAATTTTTAATTATTAATAAACTACAGATTTTGCTTGTCAAGTGCTATCATCTTTTTACTTGAATGACTTCTCTTAGCTGTCATCATAGGGCAGATGAATACAGGAGCTCTTATTGGACACCATCTCTCTCTGAGAAAGAGTTGTTTCACAAGATACTGGGGGTCTTACAAACTCTTTTTTTCTCAGTGGAGTCTTTGGTTCTGAAATCCTGCTCTACTACCTATTCATATTTGTTAGCAAAAGACAGTCACTGGGAGCCATGAAAACTGACGGTCAGCTGGCCAGCCTGACAGAAATTTTCATCTGCTTGGTTTCTTCGGCAGCTTTTTCACTGGCTGAAGTTCTTATGGTTCCCTAGAGAGTTTTTCACAGTAAGATTTCATGAGAAGTTCTGAAATTGCCTGAAAAATGACTATCACCAAAAATGTCCCTGAATAAGGTTTTTTTCTCCTCTACTGGCTACCCTGAGGCCTATAAAGTCACTCATGAGCTACTTGAGTAGAGCACTGTGGTCTTTGTCTATATTTAAACCAATGGACCTTTTGCAATAGCCTATCTTCCTGTTCTCCCAAAGCTATACTGTGGCACCACTAAGTCCAAAATCCACACTGGCATTAGTGTCTGCCCAAAGAAAAGGGTTTTGTATTTAGGCAAGAAAAAAAACCTCTGCATGCCCTAGCCCAGACCGACACCTTCAGCTGTGGATGAGCAAAGGCTCAGCACTATGACCTGTGCCATAATACACAGCTGCCCCTCGATGCACATGGGTCCCTAATGGGCCATGGAAAATCTCTGCTCACTGCAAAAAGAGTTTGTATGTGCCTGCTCATAACTTGCTGTCACTTTCACTCAGTTATAGCAAGTAATGAATACTTTACATTTGTTCCTTTATATCATGGTGCAGAGTGTCATGTAGCACAATCTGAGAACTGTACAAAAATCACCATCTGAAATGAGATTGTTCTGACACCCCCAGTCTACAGCAACCTTTTGTGCTCAGCTAGAACTGATAAGAGTGCTGTAACAGGTAGCTGTCCTGGAGAGTAGTTTGAAAGTATATTTATGGTCAAAAACAAGCCTTAAAAAGCAGCTATTCCTTATCTATGTACATACTTTCTAGGGTACGTTTGAATGATCTGACTTTGTGGCTGAAAAAGTTTCCTTCTGTTAGATTTGAAGGGCACTGCCACTAAGCTACAATTAACTGGGTCTTATTTTACCTCATGAATTATTGAATTTTCTACCCATGTCTCAAACACAAAATCTTCATTAGAACTCGTGAAACCATTTTTTTTTCTTCTAGAAAACACTTTCTTTGTTAAAAAACCCCAACCTTTAACACGAATATGCCAATTTGACTGGCACTTTCTTAAAGCAAAGTGAAAAAACATTCTTCATAAGGGAAATTGTTTCATTCTAATCTTTTTGGAACAAGAGTTTTCTCTTTTTTTTTTTTTAATATTGAAGTGACCTTTCATTTTAAAGTTTAATGTTAAGAGAAGTAAAAAGAAAACAAACTTCATAATGAAAAATGTCTTTCAAAATGATTTTTTTTTCTGTTTCTTACAATTAGTAATGGAAGACAGATTACCAAAAGAGAAAAAAAGTGTATCACATACTTCTAGCACTCTATTCTACTTATAATTACAATCTGAAAGGTCTCACCCACTGTTGCTTGAACACCAAAAGCCTGAGAACACTACAGAGCATGCAAGGGAAGGTGATATTGTCACAGGGATCACACATGGGAAAATTTGGTTCTGTTCCCAGGCCCATCATTGTCTCTGAGCCTGACTATAGGGAGGACAGATGACTTCCTACATTTCCACAAATCCAACACAGAATTACTGATATTACTCTACTTCTAAGAAATATTTTTACTTTATACATATGACAGACTTCTAATAAGTCTGCTGTGAATTTTATCAAATGAGATGCATTAAAATTCGTATTACTTACCAAGTGTGATTTAGTTAAGTATCCACAATTAAGCACTGTACCAAGAGGCATGATACATAGTATCTTTGAGGATTTGTGCTGAAATAATTATGAGTTATGGGGCTGATGACATTCTGGAATTCACTTGTAGTTATACAGAATAGAGGTAAAAGAAAGAAGGTCATCACATCTCAGAAACCCTAAGAATTGTTTGGGATTTTTATGTCAACACTACAGACTGGGAAAAGCTACACAGAAAGAGGCATTAAAAATGAATCTTCACCTCATTTTCATTCTTCTAGGAGTTTTCATAAAACTCACTCCATTGAACTTGTGCCAGAAAAATGGATTCATGAAACTAGAGTCTCATTTTAAATCCTCATTTTTAAGGATTTATTTTTCTATACTTGTGTAAATGTAGAACCAACAAGGGTGAAGAACTGAACTTAAACTCTTCTTTGAAGTGTCAATCACAGAAAATGTGGGCCAGTGAGCTTCCAAGCTGATTCTTCCCACAGTTTCAGATCAATGGGACCAGTTCAAAAGTCAAGAGCTATTCCTTTACGTATGTAGAAGATGAAGGCCACAAGAGCTACCTCTCCTTGCTTGTCTCTCTTTAACTCTCCAAATTTACAGAGTACCCTAAAGACATCAGGGTGGACTTGATGGGGGGGAAGTGTCAGCCTGACAACACACTTCAAATCATTCAGCAAATGTGGTTGTTTTCCTTGGTAAAGTGAAATTCTAGAAGCCCTTTTACAGAGTTCTGTTCTAAGAAGGAACTCAGTCAAACAAAATGGAGCTTCCTTTATCTGCTCAGGGCAAATAAAGCAAAGAGGAGCTTAATATTTTTTGTGCAGCCACATTGGATCTGCGTGTCTGATACGTATTTAAAACTTCCTTGGTGTATCTACTGGAACTACATATGGCCTCAAAAAGCACAAGGAATGATTCTGTTGTAGCCAATGTTTTGGTAGCCAATCTCCTGATGATCTATCATAATCTTTCTGCAACAGTAACACACTGGAATTAATATGGGAATACCGAGAGGAAAAAAAATTGAATGCATTAATCAGGAAAAATTAAGTTCAATCATTAAATACGTCATAATGTTGCCTTTGATAAGCTTTCTGAAAATTAAAATTAGGAAACAGAGGTCTAGAAATGTAGTAATATTTTGCCAGCATTGATTTCTCATATATACATTTCAAATCAACTGAGTATATCAGTCAATGACTGCAAAAGACAACAGGTTATATATACAACTATATGTAACACTTAAAAAGCTAGAAAAGACACTACTTCCATAAAGTTTATCTCCACAGATTTTATCTTTGCTCATACTGTGTTTCTATATTTGAAAAATATAACCTGAGAAATACATTTCCATGGCTGAACTAAATGTTTGTAGCAGTCCAGTTCTTTCCTAATAATATCCATGGTCTTTTGGTTTGGTTAGGCTTTACAGAAACAAGGTGACTTAGTTATTTTATTCATGACTTGCAATTTCAGCTTGAAAAAATTAATTAACAGAATATCAAGTTTTCTAACAAATGCAATAGTTTGAGCGAAGAGCAATTTTTTCTACACAAAGTGTCTGCTACAGAAATTACCTTTTTTTCATGATAACTTTCTGGATTAGTTCTATTTATCAAATAAAATATTAGAAGGTGTTCTGTCAGATGATCCTGAGGTTAAAGAAAAAATTTTGACACCAGTCTCACGTATTTTAATTATTTTAAAATTTTATATTATTTTAAGATAATAATAAAAGGTAAACTGTCAAACTTTTCAGCATTTGAGAAAAGAAAAAAAAAACCCAAAACCAGAGCTGGAGTACAAAAAAGACAAATTCTAGGAAATTACATAAATTGTAATAGGGTCATAAAGAAAGGATTGCTAAAAGATAAATATAAAGTTGATGAAAGGAGAAATTTTTTAAACATGATACGTCATTAACCTTTGGAACTTGCTGCCACAGGATATAATTGAGGTTAAGAGCTTAAATGGAATTAATAAAGAATTATACATTTACATGGATAATGAGAACTTAGACATGATAAAAATATACTAGAATATAAACCTTCATACCTCAGGGCAGAAGTTAACTGCTAAAAGGTAGCAGCCTGAATGCTTCTTACAATGTTTTATGACAAATATATTCTGATTAAAACCTAGGTTTTTATCTTGCTAATTCTACTGGTATACTACACTGACTTTCCTTTGTATTTGTCTGCACTTTTATTCTGCTGCTTGTGCCATTGATTTCCAGGGAGTGGTAAACCTTCAGTTATCCTACTTTCTCCTAATATCCCTCTTGGTATGCAGGGAAAGAGAGAACTCATTATAATAGACGCTTTCAAATCTAATTTGTGGCACTTTTGGAGTCCCAGCTGTACCATTATAGTGATATCTAAATCTAATGCACACTTGAGAAAGGAGGTGTAAGGAGCTGATAACAGCAGTGGGCAAGGTGGAACCATGACATGGCCAGACAAAAGACAGAACTGGAAAGCGACGAAAATGGCACAGAAATGCTATTTTTGGACAAGGGGAGCTAAAGGAGTGGGGACAAAATTGAATGGATACTGGCAAAAAAGGAAACCTATGTGAAGTTTTGGAGTCATGGATGTCTCAAAAGCTATCAGACTAAATGAAAGAAGATGGGAATAACTGCAGACAAAAACCTGAACAGTGAAAAGATGAAAAATTTTAAAGCTGTTAGTTCCTCCCCCAAAAATATTTGTATGAAAGCATTACTAAAGCTGCACAGACCAGATACTACCCTTGTTTAGTCAAAAGATATAGTCTGCAAGATGCATTCACTGACAGGCTTTGGGCTGTTGGTATTGCTAAAATAAAGTAGAAAATCAATACATTTGTTTGCCCAGACAAAAACTGAGAACCTACATGATATAAAAAAAAGAGGTCCTTTGCCAAGACCTCGATGGATCTGGAGAAGCAGATCCTAGAATATGTCTGTGCTCTGTGAAAGAGAATTGTATGTCATGTAGTGATGGTTCCTGGAAGACTTGCAGATGAAAATTTACATTAGTGTTCTCTGGAGACATGGCAAATATTAGGAGCTACATTGTTAAAGTTCTCATTGCTAGCGTGACAACTACATGTGGTCATCAAGCAAACTTACTTTGTAGAGATTTTTCTAAATAAACTCAAATCTGCTTCATCTCTATGCAACATATTAAAGAGAGTTCAATGAGAGGAGGATGAAGACCTCACTGATAGACCTGTGACCAGAAATACTGCATGTTTATAAAGCAAAGGAGTTGGGATGAAAGGAAGACTCTGAACACCTTACTGGAGAATTAAGGACTCCAACCATGGTGAATCCAATACAGCTCAGCCATGGCTGCTGGGCAGGGGTGTGTCCAGAGGGAGTTAGCCGGTGCCTGAAACATCTGGCTGGGAGAGTACTTCATTACAAAGGGGAAGATGTCCTGTAGAGGTTTGGGAACTGAGTATTGAAAAAATGTCTGCAATGCAGAATATTAGTATTTAAAGATGTTATCTGCATTTATCACATTTGTCACTTGCCATTAATTTAAATTCCCTTTATACATCTGTTCAGGAAATAATTAGGATTTTATGCTGCAGTAAATATGCTTGTTCATCCATTAGTGCAAAACAGAAGATTAATTGCAGTACAATGGGAATCAGGACTACCATATTCGGAGCAATAGCAACAAGGGTGACAGCTGTGCTGCCCACATACTTTGCCTCAGTAAGGTTCAAAGCTTCAAACCCAAGTATGGATGAGAAAATAATTTAACTCCTGACAAGGCAGAGCTATCCCTGTACCTGTGCTGTGTAACCAGACAGACAACCAGCAGAACAACAGAAGATCACACGGAAACTAATGAAATAACGCTGTCCCAAAAGTCCTGTTAATCAGTTATTCAGCTATTTTTATACACATAGCTTTATATACAGAGATTTATAGTTTGTATGAATCATTACATTTTATAGAAAACTAACCTGAACTCTCTTTAAATACCGGTGGTAAAATTCCAAAATGTACTAAGATATCGTAAGGCTATATTAATTTGGCAATAAAACTCTAGAAGGCTGAAAAAAAATTTTAACTGCCACTAGCTGAAAATGACACTGTAAAATTAGAGCCAAGACCAAAGATAATGAGTTGGAGAAAAGAGATGTAGGCAGCAGAAAAACACCGTAAAACTTGCCCTGCCTCACTGTGTCTGGCTCAAGACAAAGGAACAGTGTGGTGATGGACCGACCCCCACACCACTCTTCAGTCCTAAGCCGTTTATGAACATTGCCCTTGGTATACAAACCAAAGAAACATGAGATTACTTCTCTCCCCAAAGAAAACATCAATCACTTACCCAAAAGCATCCCCTAAATGAGGATCTTTGTACTGGCATTTGTTCGTGGGGATTGACTAAACCCACTGATAAATGCAGGAAAAATATTTAATTCCAACAAACCAATCATATGTGATTAGCCAGGGGAAGTTGTACAATTAAAAACCCAGTTTTGTAACTGGATGATTCATATCATTCTAGTGCATTATATCAAATAAGCTACTGATGAGGTGAGTTTTGGCTTATTAAAAGTTAGGAATTTTAGGGATACTTTGTGATATTCATAATGAGTAAAAATCAAATATAAATTGGCAAGATTCTTACAAGTTTGGCAACTGTAAATCAGCTGTTAGATTCAAAGTACATTTAGTCTTTTGTCACTGCTCAGTGGCCCCATTGCCCTGACTAAAGATAAAGCATTTTTACTGCCACAACTTGCTTGAATAATTTTTTGCAGAGAGTGCAAAATTCTCTTTATTTAAATTTGTTGGTTGACTCACTTTGTGGCATGTAGATGAGGACAAGAGCAAAGAAGGTACTGCGCAAATTCAAAACCAGGCATTTGCCTTGCTTTTAGAGGGGATGAATGTTTCAGAGATGGATGAAACTGTCAATAGGATATTCAAGTTATTTCATGCCTAAAATTTCTCTGGTTTATTTTTATTTAAGGATGGTATATACTTGAAACATTTGTCTATGCTACTAATTTAGTGCAATTATCAGAGACAAAAAAACAAACAAAAAAAAGAAATATATAAAAAGATCACTGAAATTACCTAATCCAATTAACTTTGGTGTGGTAAATTCAAATCTAAACAAGAATTTATTTTATGTGAATCAAAGACCCTAGATTTGGATTGGTATGAAGAACACGCACAACAGAATGTGAAAAATGTGATCCTAACAAAAGTATTTCATGCCTAGAACAGCAAAACAATTTACAAATGAAATCACAGAAGAATAAGTCATTGGCTATCAGGGCACATAGCCTGGAAACCAAACTTGACTCTCATGATGAAGACTGGTATTACAGATACCCGCTGAACTTATGGGTAACAAGATCTGCCCCAAAAGGACATCTGGCCTTTCCAGATTGTACACTAAGGTATTTTTTATTCCTGTCCTGTAGTTGCTCATCCATTCTGTGAACTATGCTTTGCCATAGCTCATCTTCAATAACTGCTATCAGAAAAATGGATTTTCTTTTCCAGGGTGTGTTGCAGTGTTTAAATCTCTTTGGTCAATCTCTGTATTATTATTCAGGATGTTAATATTGGCTGGTCTTTCTCTATTTGATTATCTTTATAAGTCATCTCTCTCCCCCTCTTCCAAGGAATGAAATTAGGAATGCCTTTTTTCTCCTATAACCATTTATGAGCATCACAGATAGATTTCTGTGGGGCTTAAGTAGAAGCAATCTTTTGCACCCATATGCAGCGCCTCCCACCCCAGATTTGTGTTACCACGTGTAACTTCTTATACTGTTTCTAAAGTAGCCATGCAAAAAGAAGGGTGAGGAGACAAGAGTACATCCATTTAAAACAGAGAGCTCTTTTGTATTGCAAATAGAGTTCTCTAACAGATCCGTTGGCATGAAAATGCACCACAATTCCATGTGTTTTGTGGGAAGATGCAGCCTGGAGGAATGTTATTAGAAGCAAATATTGTGGTTTCACACATGAAGTGCTCAGCACTTTACCCTTCCCACAACTCCCTCCCCCCTAATGTTGCCAGAGTAAAGCTGTGAACTAATAAGGACTGCCCACAAACTGTGGATCTAGTGACTGAAAACACTGCACTTAATTCCAGTACACTAGGTTTGGCTGCAAATAACTATTTCCAGGAGCAATCCAGAACTGTTATGTGTAATGATGAAATAGATATGATGACAAGTCCCAAAGTTGTGACCATATGGAGACAGGCAGAAGAAGCAGCAGAAGAGAATGTTCCTTTTGCACTACGTTATTCTGACACTCCTTCTTGCTATGAAGATTCATTATAACACAGAAAAATCAGATTTGCATGATTAGTTTTCTTTGTGATACTTAGGGCTTAAAATTACAACCCTTTTATTGATTTTTAAGGTCAGTAAAATACAGTTTTATCATCTGAATTCTACCTCCTGTCTAACAGACCATAGAATTCCATCCAGTCAGTCTTGATCACAGGATCATAATTTGTACCTTCATCGAAGAGGTGAAGGATGGGCTATTTTCCTAAGTAATATTTTGCAATGGTTAATTACCCTCAGAGCTGAAGATGCAGGCTATATCTCCAATTTTAATTCTTAAAATTATAGACATAATTTCTTGCTATATATGTCTGCACTACTATACTGTAGATCTTCTTCAATATCTAATATTTTTCTGTTAGTGAAGGTGCTATATAATTTTTTTCTCTTATTTTTTCCCTAATAAGATATACAAATGAACACATTAACTATCTCTATTCCTTTCATTCTTCAACTTCTGTATTTCCTTCACTCTTCATAACTACCTTTTGTTTTAAAATATATATTTAATATTACTTTCATGAGCTATAAGCACTTATAAGTAGCAAAAGAATTAATTTTCCCCAATTAATTACTCTTTCTTACATATCCAAAATTTTTGTTTTCCCTTTTGTGCAATAACCTTACCGTAAGAAACATTCTAAAAGCCAAAACAAATTTAAATTGCTGATTTTGGTCACTATTTGTACGAACAGTTTTAGATATTGTCACATATTGTCACAACCTCCATCACATATTAAACTCTTTTGAGTGTGCAGAAAAGGACCAAAAATAATTAGAGAGAGAGTATTGGCTAAAATACCATAATAGCACTAAACTGTGCTTTTTATGAGTAACCAGCAGGATATCTGGCACTGCTCAAAGTGTCTTTGATGATTTCTACTGCAGAAATTGAGGAAAAAAAAAAAAAAAGATAAATTTATTGCATAACAGTATTTTTGCTGGAAATTATTCTTGTTTCACAAATTTACATGTGACCCTGATAGGAATGTTCTCTACAAAATTGTTTTCTGAAAAGCTGACTGATAAAGCTGATTTGTTTTCTTTGATTTCATTTTCATCACAGGGAGTATTGGCTACTAATGGAAAGAAAATATGTATGTCCAGTCACGGGCTGTGATTCCCATGGGAAAATTGTTGTATGGAAGAATTGTTAGCATCCCTAAAATAAAATACATACAGACTGCTAGAAGAGTAGGCTGTGGTTTTATTTTAATGTTTTGTTCATTTGTTTGAGCAAAGTTATTAAGAAATATGTCTCAAAATAAACCTGTGGGACTTCACTGTATTATGGAAGAGGGCCTGAGCTTGCTGAAGTGTTCTGAACAACCCAGTTCTCTGTAACTCACAAATATATCATCTGACCAGTGTTATAAATAAAGTATGTAATTCATGCTGTTATGTATAAAATTGGAATGTAATCAGACCATGTAGAGACAGAGTTTCAAAATCCCTTCACCAGCCTGGCTGAGAGAAAAATTTCACAACACTAAAAGAAGTTCTCTCACAATTGAGGAGCGGAAAGAACTCCACTACTAAATAAGTAGTAAAGTAGGTATGTTTTATTCCAGCGCTGGGACGCACGGGGGATCGCTCCTCCAAAATCATGCGCGCCGACAGCTGCATTCAGCTCGGTATTTATCGGGTTACTGGTTCCATATTCATTAAGTTTCTCAACACGCTTATACATATTCATAACCTAGCCCCGCCCAGCCTCGCTTCATATTATAATGAACCCAAAAGTCATTTACATCTGCGTTGCGCTTGCGCAGTGTTGTTTGGTGGTTATGGTAGGGATCTTCCGAGGGTCTTTTTGATGAAGTCAAGAGTCTTCTTCGTCCTCAACTTTTCACCTCTCTTCCCTGTGCATGCTCTTTTGTACCCCTGGCCTTTGAGACTGGTTTGAGCTAGTTCGCAGGATATCTGTCTGAGACTCCCCCTGGTTTTATCAGAGGTCTCTTACCTTTTTTTCCTGCCCTGGTATGCTGACCAAGCTAGATGCATTGTTCTTAACAAACTAATTCTCCTGCTTCCCATCCCCCTGATTCACAATATGTGAGGATTCCACCTAGGTGGGGTTGGATCTTATCACCGGGACATTGTCACCATGACGACTTGATCACCACACTCTGATATCTACATTGCATCTGACAAGGAATCGGACATACGGGGAACTAAAAATAACTGTTCCAGGAACCAGAGATGGCCCATCCATCAGCAGAGATGGCCCTTCCATCACCAGAAATGGCCCACTCATCACCCAGGATGGACAATTCATCAGACCCAGGAAAGGCTTTGTGCAGCCCAACTCCGGGACAAGAAAACTTCATGAATATGCTAAAATTACGAGAAGAATAGAATTAATTTGGACTCTACCCAAAAACTGTATAAGAAGGGACCAGCCGAAGCAGCATTCATGAACTTGGGAGGTCTGGTGCAATAGAGATCAGATCTATGCGTGTTCATCCAGCTCCGACCCCGGGCTCGGTGCCGCTTTTCTCTATCATGGCTTTTGAAACCGATATTTCGGTCCCATAATAAATGTTATTTCTTTATAAATTTTGATTGGGCAATTTTGTTTACCTTACCAGCAATATATTTTAGTATGCTTTCCTCTTCTCTTGCTTTTTCTTTATTTTCTGCTCCCTACTTATTGTTCAGCGTTCTCCCCACCTTCATGATGTGGGGGTTTTTGTCACTATGTATGGGAAATTCACCAGCCAAGCCCACTCCTGTCTCTGAACTACATGGAGAAATGCCTCCAGTCGCTCTTCTAGCCAGCTCTCATGAATGAGTCATTCCTAGTTCCAAAGTAGCCTGAACTGACATGAGGAAATTATAATTTATTGACTGATACAACTAAAATGTAGCATCTAGTCTGTGAGTCTTTCCTTGTCTCCATCTTCTATCCCATTACTTCCATAGGTACAGTTCAGCACCTTGTCTAATGGGTTTACTTTTGCCTTGTTGAATTCAAGATCAGATTAAGATGACTGTTCTCTACTGTTGCTGCCAGCCCCCGACGTGCAGCACCACCCCGGGACTGGCCAGACAAGTCCAGACTTGTTTTAACCATGTGCTTTGAATCCCCTTTGTTCTAAGCGCGGGTAAAACTTCAGGTAACACTGACTTCCCTGAAACAGAGTCTGACTGGCTGGTTATCCCGGGTCCACCCCTAGCTCTCTCCTTTCCCTTCCCCTGAGTAAAAGGTGACCAAAGCGGGCTCCGCCTTCTCTTGCCCTGGCCCCTCTTCTGTGAAGAGCTGTTCCTGTCTCTCTCTCTCAGGACAGGAGGAATAAACAGACAGGACTGAGGCACAGAGTTTGAGCTGTATTTCTACCTCTTTGCTTCTGCTATTGACATTGGCTTTACAGCTATCACTTGCAGCATTTCGGAGCCACCGAGTCGCTGGATTGCCCATGCTGTCTCTCGAGGCAGCTCGGGGATTTCTAAGGCACAAACCAGTGAGCTGAACGACTGAGCAAGCGGAGAACATCTCCACACTCTACATAGGGAAACACCTATTAATGTTATACAAAGCCTAACTGATTGTGAAAGAGTTTCAGGATCTGCACAGCTCATGCACTAAATTGTGCTCAGGTATTCAGTTTTGGTTAACATGATGCCATAGAGTTGCCATTTACATCAGGCCTCAAAGTCCATAATTACAAATCCCACATTATAGCACTGCATTTATCTGGTGCCTTATATACACTACAGCAGGAAGGTCTACCATTAAATATCACTGTAGCAATTTTGAAAAAAGAATTCTGAGGTAGATGCAAAATCATTTTTATAATTGACTGCTCACTAACACAGTATTACAGTTAATGTGTTTGCAATCCTCCTTATTAAAGGCAGGAGTTCACCCCTTCTATAGATTGGTATTATATCTTCTGTTTCAGAGGCTCTCAGTGCCAAGAAGAGAGAAGAATGGGATTAGGGGATATTTATCTCCTGTCTCTGTTGCCTTGTGTTCTGGCATGGTGCTTCAGTCCCAGTCAAGGCCAAGACAGTTTCCAATCTCACATGTAATTCTGATGGATTGTAATGCTGCAGGAAATATTACATTACCAATAATGGTTCCTGTAAAAGTTTATTTGAGGATTTTTAATTTCAAACATTAAAACGGGTTACGATAAAGTTAAGTGTCATTCTCCATACTATATTTAGAGCCACTAGATGGTGGTATGCACTAGACCTAAGAAAGAGTACACAAAGGGACTGATTAATGTGTTCTTCCACTGTCTGAACAGGAGATTTTTCATGCCTCACTTTCCAGTTTTTTTCCAGCCAACCTTTTTCCTATCAGTTATTAATTTAGAAGGGTGATTGTGACAATTATAAATCTCAGTTGAAGTTTTTCCCCAGCTTATTGACTGTGTTTACATGACAATAAGATCTCATTTTGAGATAAACCTAAAAAGCCAAGAAGATGATGATGGATCAGAGACAGCTCACATGCATGCAGTGAAAAAAATAAGAAATAATTATGTACAGCTTGGCTTATGAAAACTTTAGTAAGTGTCATTAGATGTAAATGTTTTCTACAGTTTTCATGATAAAAACTGTATATTAAGTACAGATGATCCAGTGATCCATCTTGTTTAATTAATAGGGTAGGACCAACCAATATATTTAGCATTTCAAGAATTTATGTTTACAACCTTCTTCAAATTTGGCTTGTATGTTTCTTCATACTAAGTTAAGATAGACAAAACTATCTACAGCTGGCTAATATAGCTTTCATGTGGGACATGGATTTTGGTCACCTCTCCTCCAGTCTGAATTGTAAGGGAGATATATAAAATTAAAATCTAGGATCCTTTTTCACCACCACCAGTTAGAGTTTAGGACATTTACACAGCAAATCGATGGTAGAATAAGAAATTTCAGGACTGAATCCCCAGCTACCACAGCTACATGGTGATGTTATGTTTCTTCAGCCCTTATTTGTCTTTTCCTGCTGTCTATTTTTCCTTGTTCTATCTTTGTTTCTGTCAGCCTTCATCTAGGTGTCTTGGATCTGCTATTTTGCTCTGCCAACCTGTGTAACATTTCTATGCAGCTTAGCAGAAGACCCCAAGTTAGAAGTCTGAGCTGCAGAGGAAAGCTGTATGCTACCACAGCAGTATAAGAAAATACAGAGATCCACAGTATAATTCACTTTCAATTTCAGACAGCCATAACACAAGATAAGATGCTGAGAAAAATGAAATAAATCATCATTCTATTTTTAGAAAATGTAATGATAGAAATTCAATAATACATTGAAGCCCATTTAGACAAATGTCTTGTAATAGTAATCCTGTTAAAGAATAAGTGTCATTTATGCAACTATTTTTAATTATTATTTTCAATCTCAGATGAACTATTTCGAATTAGCAAGATACAAATCAATTGTTGCAAACGACATTTGAAAAATGAGGAGCAAGTCTCAATGGTAACAAAAAGCTTTTATATTAATATAATGATGATTAAGGCTCTTAACTTATTCCACACTATTTGTAGGAGAAAATGCATGTTTGGCATTCAGCCGCAAACTATAACTTGTGTGTGACACGTCTTCCAGAAAATGGAAGATAGAAGAAAGCTCAGCATGGGAAGAAAGAAAACAGTTTTTGTGATGTTGTTGCAGCATAAGTGATGAACTTTCTTGAACCTTTGCTACCTGTATATTCTTTGGCATAGATTTCTTTTCCCAGCTCTCCATTTTAATGATGAGCACTGCCTGCCTGTATAACTGTATTTTGACAGCTATTGATTTGTGGGAAACTGATGGAGGGTTGTAGCAACAAGGTAGCAAAGTTCAATAAGCAACACCATAGCAGGAGAGGATAATTTCATTTTTGTATCAAAACTGATTTCACTAACTACCATAGACATATTTATACTTACATACTTCCAGCACTACACGTGTATCCAAGTAGCTTTACCAGCAATCATGAAACCAAGATTTTATCCAAGTGATCTTTACAGAATTACTTGCGGTAGAACAGGTGACAGTGGATGTCTACTAGTAAAACAATCTCTTCTGCTCTTTTTTAGGTTAGTTTCTCCCTCATTAAGGGGCCATTAATCTCACTGCTGCTATGAGTCATCATCATTCTCCACCTGCCTTTCCCCAACCCTCTCCTACCCCTTCCTGTGCTGGCATCCTGATAACTGCTAATGTTAGGACTATCAACACTTGCTACTCCTGTTAGCTTCTCCCTGCCAGTGTTTCCTTCAGCACCTTCCACAGTCACCCATTCTTCATACTTATTTAATTCTTCTGTTACAGTTGTCCTTAGAACAGGCTGCCAGGACGCTGACAGAAAGGAGTGACAAAGAGCAGCAATAACACACACAGACGTGTTAAGGCTGATGGAAAGTTCTTAATGGACATCAGTTCATCCTAATCTTCATGGAGAACAACTGTTTTCCTTAGGTGAATCAGAGGCCTAGGAGAATTGTGGCAGAGCTACGAGGCTTGGTGCAACCTCTTGCAATATCAAGAGTGCAAACTCTCACAAATCTCAAAATGTGAGTTGATTGAGCTTTTACCACTCCTAGGAAAGAGTCATGGGTATAATTAACTACAGTGGAATGGTGTATAAAAGCTATCTTTTTAAAAATAAATGTATTTGTACAGTTTCAGTGTATAATCCCTTTAACACAAACCCTCTGTAGTTTTATACTGAATGCCGCATATAATGATTCACATTTCTTTTCAGTGTTCCTTAATGGGAAGAAGGAGTTGGCCTGTCATTGGACCCCAATGAGTAGTTGTATAACCCTCACATTGCTCCTCTGTAAGAAACCTTATTCCACAATAAATATGACAAGAATTCACTGTTTTCCTGTCCTGGAAATCTCTACTGAATTCACAGTTATTTCAAATGCCATAAAAATATGGGTTTGGATTAGGTTTTCTCCTTCAAGTGTCAGAATATGCCATGAGTAGCAAAAATGAATCTATCTACCCTTCTTCTCTTGCACCATGCTTAACATCACATAATTAAACCACTATATAATGAGGAACAAAGGGTCAGCCAGGACACATCAATGAGCTCTATTTACAGCACCAGGATACTATACATGGTAGAGTAGTAATCTCAGACCTTTAACCAGCTACCATGCTTCCCTTGTTCAAAACAAATTATGACACATCTGTAATGCCAGTTACAGCATGACAATGAGTATTTAATTCTAAAAGACAAGTAGTGTTGTTCAGTAGTCAAACTAGGGAGATTGGGACTGGGTTTAGCAAGATTTGTCACCTGAAATATTTCTTCTGCACCTATGAAATAGAGAGAGAGATCTTTCAGGTTTTATTATGGGAGAACATGGATGAAGTAGTGTGTATATTTTGCATATTGCTGATGATTAGACTCAGATGACAAGTGGTTTCACACTCTCTCTTTGTTTATATGAGCATACAAAAATAAATAAAGGCTTAAGGAAACTAAAAAGGTAATTTTCAACAGTGTGAATTAAGGAGGAAAGAATAAAATTTTCAAGTAGGTACTGGGGCAAATCATGGAAAAAATTAAGTTCCAATGAATTACAGCAGTTACAATTAGGAGTTAGCTTGAATGGTTAATAAATCAAATTATAATCTCTAGGATGAGGATGCACTTCTCCTCAAGGAACTG
The DNA here is from genome assembly GCF_020740725.1 of Corvus hawaiiensis. NCBI lineage: Eukaryota > Metazoa > Chordata > Aves > Passeriformes > Corvidae > Corvus > Corvus hawaiiensis. Next base: position 42,849,441 of record NC_063218.1, on the reverse strand, counting down.
GTTCTGTTGACCCATACAGAAAGCTAAATATTCAGAAAGCTCGAAGTGTACATTTACAAGTCCTTTTGGAACCCTTTGTCACTGTCCCCACTTCCTCATCTCAACTAATGGCATGGAGGAATGGCATGAATTATTAAATTGGAATTTGGCTTGCTAAGTAATTGTGTTGTGTTTTTTTTGTTTTTATCTCATTTTGTGAATGTTTCCCTAGAGTCCTTATTTGGGGGATGTATTTTTGAAAGACTTTTATGCTCAGTCAAGCTGTGGAAGGCATTTTAATTAAACATAAATCACTTTTGCTTGTATGTATTTGTATCAGCTGTGTAGACAAAGATCTGTGTGTGTCAAAACAAGTAGAGAAAAAGCATCATAAAGTAGGGAGGCTTATCCACTTAGCATTGTCTGACAAGGTGCTACTTCACTACCTCTTCAGGGGAAATCTGATTAGCTCCTCAAAATTGTTCACTCATTGCCAAGGTCACCAAGGTTGGAGGGCAATTGCAGTAGCAAAAGGGCAGCAGTTGAAAACAACACAACAACAATTCAGGAAAAATAGGAAGCAAATGAGCTGCTAGGGTCAGGATTAATATGAAATACTGAAGTCAACCAGTATGCTACATGTGCAGTGCAGAGTGGATAGGACAAAATTTTTTGTAAACTCAAGCACCAAGACACCTTGAAAACACTTGTAGAAATGAGAAATCAACACTAATATCACATAATCTGATACATTGAGAATTGTTTCCTATAACTTTATAGCTGCTAATTTGTCCTGGCTACTTGTGAATGTCCAGCCCAGGTCCACGAGTGCCCCCCCGGACTATAGACTTTCTTACAGTCTAAGAAAACTAAGAGTGTAATTTTTCGATTAAATACATCCTAATTTTTATTCCCTTTATTTTCAACCCAGTAGTTCAAGCTAATATTCCTGTGTTGATCTCTATTGATAGTCAGGGTTTGTCTTTACCTTTATCCAAGTTATAGATTCATTTTTGTTCTTTTGCATTGAAAATTTTTCAGGCAGCTAGCTGTTTCTGTTTTTATGAAGATATGGACACTAAAAGGTACAATCTATCAGCAAGCATCTGTCAGAAACAAACACCTTTGTAACACAGACCAATAGTAATGGTTCCAATTTCACAGCAAAAAGGTTTTCTCTCCTTGAGTGTGCACATTCTTTTCAGCCAACTAAATGCTACCTGTTCTAGCTTAACAACATAACGTCAGCTTTTAATTTTACATTCAGTTTTCAGATAAAACATAGATTTTGCAACCACAGCATTTAAATCCTATTTCATGTGATATGGGTGGCTTACAGAAAGTCAAGAGGTAAACACACTGGAACAAAATCAAACTTTCTTGACATTAGGACTTTCAAACCTCTTTGTCCTTCCTAGAATTTTTGCAGAAGTTACAAAACTCAGCCATCTAATCTAAATTGCAATCGTTAGTCCCAAATAATTGAGGTTCAAAGAGATATTAAAAAGGTGTTGGTTAAATGTTACATGTGTTTTCAAATTTTATGGCCCCTTAAGAAAGAAAGATGTAGTACAGTCATATCTGCTACCTGCACCACAGCCTGTCAATAGCAGTAATTCAGGTAATTTAGATAGCAGGTTGACTGGATTTCTATTATTAATACATGTTCATATCTCACCTGTAAATGGTAAAAGACTGCTTAACTAATTCATATTATTTTACTAATTTACGCAAAATAAAAAATATTGTTTTCACCTCCTTCAGAGACTTGCTTTCTTCTGATTTTATTTCTCAACATTGTATTTAGGCACAGTCAGGTTCCCTCTTCCCTTAAAAACCCTTAAAATCATGCTAATCTGTCCATGTGTTTTCTTTATTTCTCTCTCATTTTTCACAAAGGATCTATACTATGACTCAGAACTTAGGGGTTCATCTTCCATTCTGCTTTTCAGGGAATAGACAGCATTTGACAGTGGGACATGTTTCTATGTCTAAAGCCCTTCTCTTTAAACTTCACCTTCTCATTATAACTCCCAAATTCTGCTGATTTGAGATACACAGGAGAAATTTCAGAAGCATTAAAGATCTATTCCTACAATTTAAAAATAAAGTAATCTCTGCTGTATCTTTCTGTGATACAGAAAGGAAGAGTAAGAAAGAAGTTTCCTTAAGAGACTGATGAGAGAGGGGTGAGAATGGAAAAAAAGAGAAGCAAATCTGTTAACAATTTATGTAAGATCTCTAGTAATCAAATTCAGTGAAGTCACCCTACATATAGTTGCATGCAAATTTTCATTAAATAAAGATGATATTCATTATGTTTGGCTTCTTAAACAACATTTCCCTGTAATTTACTGTTACTTAGTTTAATTAAACTGTAAACCTTTTATAAAGATACTTGAAAAAGTGAGATCTAGCCGACAACTGCTCTGGTTTTCCAGCAAATTAGTTGGTGACTTTGTTTGGTCAAAGTTTTTTGATGCCTGTCAAGAAGACCAGAGTTACCTCACTGAAAAGAAAATTAAGAATATAAAATGAGAAGGTGAGAGCCATTAGTTAGACAGTTTTTTTGATGACTGAAGCATAGATAAAGGGGTAAGGAGATCTGGTTTTATGCTTGGCTGAGCTAACAGTTTCCCATAAGCCCTAGAAAATATTATTTAAAGAAGCTTTCTATTTCTTGGGCATTATGAGATTAAGTTCATCAGGGATTGCAGTGCCTTTTGAGATCATATGATTTATAACTTTATAAAAGTTATATAATAATAATTAGAACTTCCAATGATTTTTGAAGTGAAAATAAAGCACCTTTCCTCATGCTAAGCCTTTTGACTATGAATTTGAAATGTTCAGTGTTATGGATGCAGCTTCACCAGGTACTTGCAGGATTAGATCCAACCTCAATGTACTTTAATGGGGATACCTCTTTTTTCCCATGGTTTACATTTCTGTAAGGTTATATATGCTGACATTTCTAACCAGTTAGCAGAGACTGCTTGAACTGAGGCTGTTCATCCAATGATTCCATTTTATCTAGTAAACCTTGAGAAAAATAATGTTTGTTACAATTATGACAATATTCACATAGCTTTCTCTTGGGCAAACATAGATGTGCCTCTCCCTACTCTAAAATACCCAGCTCATACTTCTGTCTCCAAACAGAAGATTTTTAACACAAATTTATATCGCATTTCTGTGGCTTCTGTAAATATACTGGGCTTCTATTAAAAGAAAAATCACCTTGAACTACAACTACAGGTCCAGTTCAGAATCAGCCTTGCTTAAAGCATTCCACCCTGTCAAAGGCAGTGCACTGAGTAATTATGCTGGGGAAAATTACTGGAAAGGGTTTACTTAAGCTTTTAATCATACAGTCAATTGCAGCCAAGTTCTCCAGTTTTTCTAATCCCTCCAGTTCTGCTTGCATAGTGCATTCATATGCTTGGGATATTGCCTCTGTGATCTGAAAGTATGCCATCCCTTGTGTGTGCATGCATGCAAGCGTGTTCTGGCTTCTTGTTCTAAACATTTTGGCAAGATCATCAGTGTTAATATTGCATGAGCAGTAGTAGGCTTGGAGGCTGATGACTATTGCAGGGCAAAAGCAGGTGGAGTAGGAAAAAGCCTTTATGTACATAGCAGGTGATAAATAATAAAATACAACAAAAAATTGTAGGAATACTTCATGAAACATTAATGCTTCTTCCTCTTCCTTCTCCCAAATCTGCAAGCCCCTATGGGCAAATCCAGTCAAGTAAGCTTGGCATTGCCATTGAAGTCCCCTCTGACCTCTCCCACAAGAAGTATCCTAATTACAATAATTTTTACAGCTGAAGAAAATCTCTGCTATGTGCAGCTCTCTTAAAACATTATCTCCATTTGAACTACTGAAAGCAAGGACAACTGATGCTGTCCCAGAGTCAAATGGGTTCCTCTTCTTAATCACTGGGTGATATATTAATTGTTTTATTTACCATTTTTTCAATTTTTTTCCCCATATGTATATTCACTAAAAAAAATAACCTGAACTTCTCTGGAAATCATAATATTTGAAAATTTCTTGGGTTTATACACATTAAAATAAAAGCACTGTTTAGTAATTGTTGACATTGAGAATGTCAATGTTGACTTTCAAAATCCTTCCTGATATTTGAATGAAGTGTAGAGCAGTTCCCACAAATAATTTCAGCAGCTAATTGCCCTAGAGGATGACTTCTGAGAGGAAGAATGGATTAAAATATTGCTTCGCATTCTTCATTTAGAGCTTTCACCTAGAGCCAAATGACCATTCAGAAACTGAGTGAGGAAATAACCTGAGGTAAACACCTTTCCAGAAACAACTGAACACCTACCTGCCTTGTGCTGCAGATCAGATTAATCATATGAAACACAGCTTTTGATAGAAACTGCAGGAGAGTCAGAGAGGGAGAGGAAGGCAGACACCAGCACTAGAGAAAAGAGATTTAGGAAAGTACTGCAGTAAATGTGCTGGGCGGCTGCCGGGAGTCTGGCAAAATGGCATTTTTGCTCAGCACTGTTGCTTCTCTGTCCAGATGACCAATAAATGCCACTTTGCATAAGAATATATAATGCCCAGATGATATCCAAATGTCTGTGAATGCTTCTGTTTTCTTTGGAGAGCTTGGAGGGATCACCAAATTCAGGAGCGCAGGTCTAGGAGCTCTATAAAGTTATAGTTGAACCAGGGTAACTCAGGGAGATGTTGAACAGTTTGTGACTAGAACTAAACACAGAGAGGTGCAAGTCTGTGACAGTCCATGATGGGCAGGAGAAAATAGTCATCTCATATCTGCCTTTGGCTTCATGATCATTCTTGGATTCTATGGGTGAGTTCCTCAGGAAGCCTGATAATAAATCTAGGACAGCTTCACTTTAGGGCTTTTTTTTCTGGACACACTGACCTTTTACAGAATGAACCTGCACATTAATTTCATCATTACGACACAGTGAGGAGAGTCATAAGGGAAATCAGTGCCAGTCAGGAAAAAATGCATTATTACTTAGCTGCAGTTCTATTCCTCTGTTGCTTCTTGCCAATTTCTGAAATGCAAATCCAATTTAACTGTTTTTCCAGTTAGAGAAAGAAACTAGTACTTTAACCTTTAAGCTAAATATTTTTTTTCTTCAGACAATTCCAGACTAACAATATCAAAAACTGAACGTGCCTGAGCACCTAGAACTCAGTGTCAAACCTAGGGGAGGACTGATCATCAAGTAGAATAGTACAGCAAGTCTTACTTTTCTTATGATTGATTATACACCTTTCTCAGTAATAATATTCTAGTCATAGACCAGGTGCAGTCTGCCAGAGAACACATGCATTTTATAAATTAAGTGGTCAGTCTTGAAGAAATGAAAGCAAAGCGTGATTTAAAAAAAATTTAAATCAGGGTAAGAGGTAAGATTTATTTCCCATCACACACTGAAACCCAAATGTGTATTGAGAAATGCAATGCACTCTCATGGTAGTACACAAAACAATGCAGACTGATAATTTCATTGTAGATATCTATGATTTGTAACTTTTGGTTTTAAGGGTGGGCAGCCACAAAATTGCACATCGCAGTTTTTCTTCCACCTCTGTCAGGAATACTAACAAATTACACCTTTCTGTCTACAAGTTTTAGTTAGGTCTGTAAGGAGCAGATATGTGGACACAAAATGGGAAAGAAGATGGGATGAAGGATTTCCCATCTATTTAGCCCCTTCATTTCTTCCATTTTTAATGTGTTGTTAATGTGGGAATTCAAATCCTGAGGTCCTAGGAGAGATGATCTTACGTTGAGAGTGTTCCTGACTGGGTTGTTGGTGGACTAATTGACCTCTAGAGGCCCCTTTTAACAAGTATTTCCCCGATCCTGTGATGCAATTCTGTAATTGACTTTCCAGGATATATTTTCTTATCAAAATTGCAAGTAAGCAGGCATTGCTTACAGTAAGTCCTATTTAAAAGGATTAAATTACTACAATTATTCCATAAACAAGAAACTTAGGAATGTATTTTTTTTCACACTTCTTGAAATAATTCACCTTCTGTTTAAAGTTGTTTTGGATGAGAAGTCCTGGGCAAAAGAACTAAGAGAAACAGATCATCAGTGTCAGTTAATCATTGCCACATGACTGACCGCCAGCAGAAAGAGTGCTGGCAAGTGGCCACTTAGAAGATGAAAAGAGAAAATAAGGGAACTTCAGCTGAGATGCAGAATTGCATCAGTGGATAACTTGAAATACCTAGTGAGACATAGTTGTAGCAAAACTACTGTAAATATTTTTAAAAGAATACATATAGTCCAAATATTTTCTAAAAGCTTTTAGAAAGTTGGGGTTAAGTGTTTATTCTAGAGTCCAGAAAGAGCAGGGTGGGTACACACCTGTTTAGTTTGCTCTTGCACTGAGCTCACTGATGGTGGGCTGAATCAGAGGCCATCCTTGATGGATCAGTTAGCTGAAGGTATGTTAGAGAATAAATCATCATCTAATCTGCTGCAGGGCATGAAAATAGGGGTTGAGAGGGCTCACAGAGAGGGACCAGCGTTTGCTCAGAGGGCTGCATAAGAAGGGCTGTGCATCTTGTAGATCCACAGCCCAGGGAAGTGCTCTATTCTCTGCCAGGATGGTGGGCACTTGTGTTAGAGGAAAAAACAGTGTTTCTACAGAGAAAGCCCCTGAGATGTCTGATGTGTCCACCCACACTGAACTGGTGAGGAAGGATAATTCAGTACAGATGGCAGGTTGCAATGAATCTTTGGTCCCTTTTCCTGGAGAAAATATCTACTTGGGAAAGATGTGCACAGGTTGATGATCTGTTTCAGGATCTGTTTAAATGCTGCCCAGCATTAGAGCAGCTAAGGATATGGATCAGTGGTTACAGAACTTTGCTCCTGTGGCAGACACCACAGAGAATGAGGTACTTTAGACCCTGGTGACCCACAAAATCAGGACTGTTCTTTAGTCTTCACCCTCCAGCATCACAACCAAAACCGTATCTGAAGCTTTAACAGCCACAGACACCCACAAACAAGGACTGCAAGGACAAACTGTACCGGCAGCTCTCAGTGGATACAGCAGGAAGAAACAAGGAATGCTGGCAGTGGGTGACTGTTAAGGGACACTGAGGTGCCCATGTACCACCCTGATAGCATTGGCAAAGGTGCTATCCTTGGGGAGCTGAGGCTGTGATGTTGCTGAGAGGGTGTCACACATTGCCAAGATCACAGACTGCTCTCCACTGCTACTCCTTGCTGTGGGCAGAAATGACACTCACTGCAAGCCAGAATCTGGGCAGAATCAAGGAAGGTTACAAAGCCCTGGGGGTTCAAGTGAAAGATGCTGGTGTCCAAGTTATTTTTTCTTCCGTTTTACCAGTCAGAGGAAAGGGTGCAGCCAGAAACTGATGTATAATGTAAATCAACTTCTGGCTTTGTGGCTTGTGCCATCATGAGAGTTTTGTATTCTATGTTTCTATGAAAATGAGTGGGATCAGAATATTCCCTTTTCTTGCATAATAGAGTTCTACAGCCTCAAAGATAGGTGTTAGAATAGGTCTGATTTTGTCATAAGCCGCTGGTTTTTTGCTCTTATCTGGACAATTTACATTTAGAACACCTTTAGTTCTCACACAAAAGAATTTATTTGTTCATTTAAGTGTATCCTTCATGTTTTGGACTTAATGATTCTGAGTTTAAAATATTATAGGCCCATTCATGAAGTTTAGCTGTCATGAGCATAGTTCATGTTTGTCCTCAGAATCATTACAGGTGCTTCCTGTATAGATCATTGCATTTGTCCTTTAAATGGCACATGGGGAAGAGTAATCCCTGTAGTCCATTCTATGCATGTAGACCCTTTCTAAGTTTCTGTTGTATTTTATTGAGATAGAGGAACAGAAGAAAGCAGAGCAAGATGAATCTTCCTACTCGTGTTTAGTCATTTAATGTATTATCTCCCATTCTGTTATTAATATACTAATTCAGAATATACTGAGGAAGTTAAATGGAAAAAACCCCACAAAAAGTTAAAGTTGGAGAAGGAGCATGCATTACTAAAATTAATAGCAATTTTTCTATTTCTTTTGATACTTAATCTTCAGTTTCTTTCTGAGATTGTTCTTTTTGTTCACCAGATAACACCTGGAAAAAAGCTTCATGGTGTTGTCTTTTTGCTTAAATAAGAAAATTAACAGTTAGAGTACCTGATTGATGAGACTACAATAATTATTAATACATTTTAAATGCTCTTGAAAACATGAGGTAGAAGAAAGAAGTGTTTTGAACAGCCATAAAGAAAACCTAACAAATTTGCAGAGGTTTTCTTTGTTGCCCTGCAACTAACTCTGCATTTGAGTGTACAAGTGTGCTACTGCAAGGGAGATGATCATTCTATTATTTCATTAAAGGATCAGGCAGAGGGAGAGAACTTCAGACATAGCAAGAGTTTCAACATTTCAGATTTTAGATATTTCGTTTCAGACATCTTATGCCCAGTTTTACCATTATTCTAATTTCCCTAATACTTTAAATCTTCTCTTAGGTATTTCTTGGCATTTTCCTGTAAGCAAGGTTATGTGAACTGAAGTGCTGGAAAAATCTCTCAAGTACCTCTTCTGGGGGAAGACTTATACCAAATAATGATTTTATGTATGAATCTCTGGGTCGGGTCTCTTTCCACCCTTGCAAAATGCCCTTTGGTATTTTCCAAGAAGATTTAGATTGTCCTTAGATCACAGCCTGTGGTCATGATTTAGTGAGATAGAATCTCAACCACTTATTCTCAAAGATGCTAAAGAAAATGAAGATCAAGGTGAAAGTTAACTATGCTATCTTTTAAAAAAAACAATATTACAAAGGCTGCAGGGAAGTGGAGTCACCTATACACCTTTCCCTTCATTAGAAACAGTTTATAATATCTCTGAAGCAGCCCAATACAGAATTCTTAGCTACAATATGCAGTGCCATATGCCATGAAAAGAAAGAACAAAATAAATTGCAAGTATAGGAACATGCTACAGTTTAAAGGGTTTCTTGCCTAGGCATTTATGGACTTACAAGTCTCTCTTCATATTACTACACAGAGCACAAAAGTGGAAAGCAATTGAGTTATCTATGAAGTTATTTAAATTTGTACAAGAAATGAAGAGTTCCCAAGTTAGCCTTTAATACCTTTTCCTCTACTCTGGTAGACAACTTACTGTGTATGGTGCCTTGTGATCAGTCCCTGGAGAGGTTCTGAAAGCCCTGATGTGACAGTGCCCAGGAAGCAGTACAGTGCACTGTGGTGAAGTGAGTGCCACAGCTGTGAGCAGCAGTGGTGAGGGAAGTGGTGAAAACTCTGTCCTGCTTCCTTTTGAGAAGAGGTCTCTGCAAATTCATTATTTGACTGGAAATGTTTCCTTGTCTGTTGCATGTCAAGGAAGCGACAATGCTGTTGAATAAAGGGTAAGATGAGAGTCCTGAGCATGTTGTTCTTAGGAGAAATAGCTCAAGTCTTTTGTCCCTCTATCCCACAGGGTTTAACTAGAAGGTTTTTATACGGCTTCACAAACATGATTGAATTTTTTTCTGTATGAAAAATATCCAAACTGAGCAAAACCAAGGGGATACAAATATCTTTTTTTAAAACTATACAGCAAAGCTAGATCCTGAAAATTTGTTTATGTATTCATGCATATATATATATATATATGCACACTTGTACACACATGAAAAAAGCTCAAAATAGCCCTAGGTTTATAATGAATTTTAGGAGGTTGTGTCCTCTAACCACTTAACTAATTGCTGTGCAACTCTACAGTAAGAAAGATTTTTAATATATTAAAGAGGTAAAGCAAGAGCTACAGGAGTCTTACAGGGAAGTCCAGACACCTCCATGGGTCAGAGCTTCAACTAAGTTGTAGAACATTCCAGTTTGGAAAAATAATTCTGTAACTTGGTTTGCAGCTGTGCAAAGGCAAACTTACTTTTTTTCTCTATTTTTTCCAAGCAGAGGTTTCAGCTGAGATCAAAGAGCTGCCAGATTAACACCCAGTTTCAGAGCACTCTGAAAGTTTATTATCCAAGTTTGCAATTTTCCACCAAAGCTTGCTACACATAGGAATTTGTAGATGCTTATCCAACTCCATAGCATCCATCAACTTATATAACTGTTATGAATGTTTTGGATGTCTTAAAAGTGGCAGACCAATCTTTTGCGTAACCATATCTTGCATAAAATTAATTATATAATTTGGTTTGTGGCAATTTTTAAATTGCAAATTAATTAGCTCCATCTGGTCTGTAATTTTCCACTTAGCAGGTAATAACTTTTAAAGCATCTGTTGCTCCTGAAACAGATAAGACAGTATTGAGTATAGCAATTCTTATCTGTCAAAATTATCTGGTTAGACAGTGGTGATCTTGATTTTTTGAGAGTTTTTTTTATATGAGATCTCCACTGTACTGAATTCTAAATGTCTTCATTTTCTGTAAGTGCTTCTGGCTCATTACTTTCTGCTCTACTTGCTGTTGATTAATGCAGGACATTTTTGAAGCTGGAGATGTGTGATTATTACATCTTTAATCTAAAACTGACTGGCTGATAAACCTGCTTAATACATATATTTCCTGTTGATGAAGAATCACTACTACTGTACCTGATGTTGAGGCACAGTTGAAGGGGAAAAGACCCTGTATTTCCTAAATACAAAGGTATTCATTCACAAACAGGAAAGTTAAACTTTACAGCAAGGCCTCATGAAGGACTTGGTAGAGCTCCTGAAGAAAAGGCAAAGTTTTATGGAAATGTAGAGAAAACAGGCTTCTCCTTTGACTTTAGTAACGTACGTATCTTCAAGGCTCTGAGACAAATTCCAATCTTCAGTGATCAAGTTTGTCAATTCTTTCCAAAACCATGTCTTGATTTCCTGTGGTTTAGATGTAGCTTGCTTTTACATCTCTTTTGTAACTGTATTGAAAACTACATCCTAGTAAAATAGTTAATGTTGTTATATATGACTGTTGTGGTTTAGGAATGGTACTCCTCAATTTAGTGCTTCCACTGAGATGCCCTAAGCTACACTCGCTCCCCTCCCTCCCCCTGTGAGTGGCCTAAGAGGAGAATTGGAGGCACAAAAGGTAAAGATCATGAGGTGAGATAAGAACAGTTTATTGGAAACAGCAGTGAGATAAGAAAATGAACCGCAACCATAATGACAGGGTACAAGAGAGAGGTGGGTGAATCACACGTAACACCCCTGACAATAGACAACTCCTGAGTGCTTCCTCCTCCACACCATGCTGAAGAGACCCCTTCCCTTCAGAGGAGACTCCCTTCCCGCTGCCCTTAGCAGTGATGTCAGGCAGTACAGAATAACCTCTGTCCTGGCTGTGCCCCCTCCTGGCTATTGCAAAAATTAACTATGCCCTGGCCAGAACCAGGACAAAGGCAGCACATCCTTTGGCTGGAAATTCTGCAAAATGTTATGGCTCCATATTTGTTGTAGTCTAATCTGGGTGTAGATTAATTTTATAATTTTAAATGTAGATTTTTGAACAGATGTTTTGCTGTTCTTCCCAAGGCATACTAAAACTTGAATTTATGGAGGTATATCTTCTACATGTCTGGTGAATATCCCTAATTTCTGTTGCTGTCACATGTATTTTTTAACACTTATTTGATCATATTTTCAAATACACCTCAAATTAGTTCATTCTAACAACCGTTCCTATTCACAAAGATGGTTTATTTTTTCTTGAGGTTTGAGACACTAGAATCAATTGGTTTACCTGATGGCTTCTCTCTTGCAAAGAAAATAACTTTCCCAAATTGCCATTTCTACCAAGATGAAAGTGTTCTTTCTGTTTTTTGAATATCAGTGGCTGGCATTATCCTGGCCCTAATGAAATGTCTCATAAAACTCCAGTGCTTTGACATATAACAACAGAGGGATTAATTTATGTCTGAGCTCACTGTCTGGTATAAAGAACCTTGGGAATCCAGACTGACAATTTAGGTGTCAAATAACCAAGTTTCCTATTTACACGTGTACAAGACTTAGTTAAGAGATGCACACTTGGTGCACTGCAATAGAAGGTGCCACCAGAGAAATTGATTTTATTTTTCTGACAAATTCCTTCAGAGGTGGCTTGATTTCCACCTTTACCATAGAGTTCTTTTCTGATGCCTTATCAGAAGTTTAGTCAGAAGCAAAACTGTATTTAATCTCACAAATTTGAACTGGATCCCCTATACAGAGTATGTTTTTGTCACAAGGAAGTCCTTAGTAGGCACTGACCCTTGTGGACACTCTTATCACTCAATTTTCATCTCACAAATCTAAACAAAAGTGTGCTGGATCCAAATACTCATGCTAGGGACACCTTTGTCTTAACTAGCATTACTTGTTTTCTCTAACATAATTAATTAATATAATTTAGAATTAAAATCACATTCGATTCCTTTCACATCTTGTGAAATAGTTTCTACCTGCACAGGGCAAAGCACTTTGGAAAAGCTCATGCTTTAGTTTCTCATGCTGTTTGCTTTGACCTTATTAATACTCCTGAAGCAGTTACAGTTCAGCACAGAGAGAATGTAGCCCATGTCAGATCTTCAGTTTAGCAGCATTTTAAAGACAGTCTGGACATTTTTCTCTAATATGCGTCACTGCTCTTTCCATCAAAAACCTTTAGCTCCCGTAAGATTCCTAGAGCTAGTTTGTAGTGAGCTGGATGATGTTGGTATCCAATACTGCCACCTTAAGCATGGATAAAGCTCAGTTTAGGTATTTGTGATTCTTTTTTAGAGCAGTCTGACTCTTGCAAAGATGATGGAAAATTTTACCAGTATTGAGAGCTGATGAAGACCTACTTTCCCCCATTTGGTGAAAACCCTGGAGCACAAAAACCAATACCGTTTCCTGTCTCGTATGTATCTAATGAACTGTTGGTTAAAATATATCACGTGTGAGAAATCACGCTTTATGAAAAAGAAAAGACTACATGAATGTCACAGAACAAATTATTTCCATTAAGTAATACAATTTATTTTGTCAGTACTATGTGCAGCTGAGCAACTGATTTCCAGAAAAAAGTACGTGTGAAATCAGAATCCAAACAGAATCACGATATGAGAGATTCATGCAAAACTGTAAGGGTGGGGTTTTTCGCATTGGGAAAAAAAATCACAACCACTCAACCCACCCAAAAACAAGCAAGCAAGCAAACAAACAAACAAAAACAAAAAAATTCACACAAATGAAAAAACCAAACCAAAGCAAAAAACCTGAACCCAATAAAAACCCACACTTTCTGGCCAGGAAATATTACATTATGGGTTTGAATGCAAACATTTCAGCTAGGAACTTTCCTGCCCAGGTAATTGCTCTGAATGTATAGGATTCTCAGAGCTCAAAACTCAGATTGCTTATCTTACCAAACAGCTGTAGGAGTCCCTTAGTTTTAGTGAAAGTAATACATGGAGCAATATTCACTCAGCTAATTCAAAAATGCTCTCCAAACCACTCCTATTTCCATGCTGTCTAGGCAGGTAGAAAGGGGATCTGTTAAAGACCATTTCCTAACAGTAAGAATTATCTACCTGAAATATGGTGGAAGTGCCCACAGAAAACATTTACTCGATGCATTTAGACAAAATGTTTCTAGACTTGCTAAAATCTGAAAAAGAACTTAAAATAGTTCCAGAAAGACTTTTTTTCAATTCAACTACTTGTAACCAGAACAGGAAAAAAACCTTCTATTTGTGAATCATTTGCAGATAAAAATAGGAAATGGGAAAAGCAACATTTTTGCAAAGGCAAGAAAAAGTTTAGTTCCTTTAGAAATACTCATAAATCAGCCTTTGTCAGGGGAAAACCAATAATCATAATTTCTATGTTAATGTACATGTGGGAAGTACCTGAAATGAAAGGAAATTTGTATCTTGCCTCTCAAGAGATAATTGACTAATGCGTGTGGGGGAAAAACAAAAAACACCTTTTTTTTCTGGGGAATGTTGTTTATAAAGACAATGTGACAGACATTCAGTTATTATGTTTTGGGGTTTTTTTAATTTTTTAAGATGACTCTGTTTTTCACGTCTTCTTGGATAAATCACATTATCTCACACTTGTAAACATTACTCTTCCTCCTCCAATTGGCTGCTCTATTGACTTCTGTTATTTTTGTTGTATGATGTGTGAAAACAGGCTTCAGCCTGTCCCTGGAAGCACAACCAGTTCCTTGGGATTCAGTTGGATTCACACTTTAGGACAAAACCACATCCTTCCAGCTGCACTTTCAAATGTGTTTTGGGTGCTGTTTTGTTGACTGAAAGTATACAGTTGGCTCTAAAGAAATAAGAGCATGTAAGAGTGAATAAAGCTAGACTCCTTAAACAGCAATATTATTTTCTTTCTGTAGAAGCAAGAGGCCTGGCTTTTCACCGGACTGAATTAGGAAAGTAGGATCTCATTTTCTGCTGATGAACTCAACTACCAGGGAAGTTACCAGTAAACTTGACTGCTGGATCTTCTTTTTATTCAATTTAAATCTCCCCTTCTATTCCCAGTTAATATTTTTACTGCCTTTACCAATGTTCTTTTCCTTTACCTTCGGACCCTGCAAAGGCTCCAGTCTCTCCTTTTGAGGGTTTTTTTTGTTAAAAGAGAGACAGCCTTAGCCACTCTAGGATTTTAGCTCCTTTTGAAGTACACTATCTTCAGCTCTCTTAATACCTCTGGCTGAATGACTGAGAAATTTGTCATGTCTCATGTAATGATTGCTCATACTGAACACATGGTAACACTGCACTGAGCTCTTAAACAAAAATTCAACTAGCAGGCATATCCTGCATTTCAAGCTGTGATATTCAGAAGACCTTGAGGCTAATGTATTCATAACTGATTATTTTCTGGTGTATATTGGATGTCCAAAATGTCCTGAGCAAACCTGGAGGCTGCCAGATTGGAAGGTGAGGTAGCTGGATGACATGTTCAGGGTGCAGTTCAGCATGCACTCCTGAGATGAAGGCAAGGGACTCCAGTTATTACACAAAGAAGCTGTTACTGTTGGGAATGAATATCTCTTCAAGTCACAGGTAATAGTTAGAAAACTGAACATTTACATTCAATCCATTAGATCAGGATTTCTTTAAAGAACAGTTTTATCTTAGATAGAACTGACCACCATGGCTGGTAGATTTTCTGCTGTGAACCAGTCCACAAAATAGTACAAACCCTAAGGTAGGTTGTAAGACTGCATTCCATAAATACTGAAAAGGTTTATCATGTAAGTTTTGAGGTTCAATAAAGCAACTGCAGTTCTTGTAGCTCTGCTTAAAGGCCGAATTCTTACAGAATCTGAGGGTATCTCAGCAGAGGCACACTGTACTATGCAAGTCTATTTAAAGCCCATGGTAAAATCCTGAGTTCCTTCTCTGAGTGTGTAAAAACATTGTGATCTGAGGTCTGCCTCAAAACAGTACATCCTTTTGAAGACAAAGACACCTTGAAACAGTCTGAGATGCTTATCCTTCCAAACCATTTCTCTGAGCACTGAAATGCTTTGCTTCAGGAAAACTGGCAGAGGTGACAAATCTGTCTCTTATGCCAGTTTCCCTCTCAGATTAGATGAGATGATGAGCAGAATGCTTCTCTACTTTGATTTTCTGCATGAAAAGGTCTTTTTTCCTCTGGAATTTAGCAGAACACAAATGCTGGGTGCCTGTCCCTCAAGGTATTTGGCACTAGGATTAGTTCACAACTATCACCATTCTGCCTCCTGTCCAGTTAGAGCAAAGGCTCAAGGAGCATTAGCTTCAGAGGTCAATTCAGATGGAATAGGCAAGGGGCATGAGGTGTAGGATTAAGCCGTAGACATGAGAAGCAGCTTTTTGAACATCATGGATAAAGCAGCTGTGGTAGCCCAAAGAGACAGAATAGAACAGGAAAAGATCTCATGAGTGAAGGCAAAACAAAACCGACTCACTCATAAGCAGGGGAAAGAAAAAAAAAAAAAGAAAGGAGAAGAGTTTGATGCAAAGGGGAAGGAGTTAAGGGAAGAATACAAAGAGACTAAAAAAATTAACCTAGAAACTGTGTATTAGAAAGATTATCACTAGTATTTATGTCAAGGAAACAGGTGAGAAGTTGAAAGTAAGCTGGGATAAAAGATGAAGGTGATCTGGCAAGACAGTGGAACTTCATCATCACAAAAAAAAAATTAATCTATACACATTCTTCTTTCTGAGGTCTTCCACATAAGAATCCTAAATTTGTTTCACTTCTGAGAAGAATGCTTTTTGCTGTCAACAAAGGCAGTTTCACACTTCTCCTTAAACAAATGCAGAGAAAATGTATTGACTCCACAGTACACAACAGAACATGTCATTGAAAAGAGGCACCATTGTTTCCAAGGTGAAAATTTCTTCCATTTAGTTAGCATACTGGAGATGGGGAAGGAGAGCACATTTCAAGAACTAAAGAAAACTTTGGGTTTCTTTCAAATCTGCTTCCAGTCCTCCAACATTAAGACTGTGTGCAAGTCAGTCACAAATAAAAAGCTGCTCTGAAAATCCCCAGAACCCAAAGGTGACTTAAGGAAACCGACATTCAGCAAAAACAAAACAACTCAGTTGTCCCCTTTGATCACTCCAGCCAGCTGCCCTAGGCGAGTCTGGAGCTGTATGAAGCTGCCTGGAGACCTCAACCAATACACCAGATGTCACCCAGAGACAGAAGAGAGAAGATAGATGGGGGAGGAGAGAAATTTTCAAGCTGAATTTTTGAGGCTGACATTCTACAGAGGAACATCGAAGGGTATAAACTCTTCATCTTTGCCTATAGGAACAGAAAGTGAAGGAAGGAAAAAGGGACAAAGCATTCACAGAGACAGCTGAGAGCCTCAAGAGAAAGACAATTTCTGCAAATAGCCCCTTAATGCTTGGTTTATGTCTAGGTCAGGAGAGTAACCATAAAATGTCACCTTGTCAGCATCTACAGTCATCACAGAAGTTGTAAGGGAGTATTTGGACCCATTCACAATTGCCCTGCTCCCCTCCTATGCAAGATTTACTGTTCTTTTTACTCACATTTTATTTTCTCTTTCCTGCATTAGTTTAATTTCAGTGTCACTACATTTGTTCTCTACCATCCACTTTCCTCACTAATTAATTCCTCATATCCCACTGCCTTGTAGCTACAGCCACAGCCGTTTGGTTGGGAAACAAAATCAGGTAATTATGAAAAACACAACATTGTCTATGAAAAATAAAAGAACAAATACTTCTAATATAAATTCCTAGGAGACAGATAGACTCAGAACTGTTATTTTCCCACTCTCTTCCTATATCTCTTTCTTCAGAAAAAGTTTTCATAGCATGTGTCATGATCTAAAAGCAAAAGCAAACTTAAATGTCATGGCTGTAAATGACATTTCAAAGAACTAACACTTGCACTGGAACAATTTCTACCATCTCTAATGTGTTTGATTTAAAGTTTAGGATAATCTATATCTAGAAACTGATGTCTAAGATTGTTAAGTGTATTTACAGATGACAGCTGTATAGAGAATACTATAACTTCCTATGCTTCGTGGCTGAGATGATGTGAAATACATGATGTCTCCCCTCCCTACCAAGACCAAACAGAAGGTCCAGAAATTGCTTTGGTAGGTGGCTTAGAAAGGGACTAAAAGGAGCAAATTAGGGCAAGGAGTCTTCATGCAGGGAGTTCTAGAATTCAGCACTGTGAACATCTCCTGCCAATTTAGATGCTGCCATCACATCATCAAACTGGTCCTTGGCTGCCCTAGAATTGGAGGGAAGCAAGATTATCTCTTTCTTTCCCATGTCTCTACAATAGAATATCCACTCGATTCTTCCTGTATTCAGCCTTGAAACTGCAGCAAACCTGGGCTCTTAAAGCTATTTATTAGTTTTACAGTCAAGAAAGTGACAGTTGTGAAATACTTCTAATGCTTCTTCAATCCAAAAAAAGAGACTAAATAAAATTCAGCTTTTGATAAGTCACACTTAGATATGTAGAAAAATATTAGATCGTCACCAGTCCTAAATGACATCTCTGTTATCTGATTATCAAAATTCCCACCAGTATGGCTTGGCCAAGCTGAAGCTTCTGTTTTCTAATTATAAGATATTTCACAGGAGATCTATTTTTCTATCTGGATAAAGCTTTTACCAGTGAAGTTGCAGAAAACTTTTGTTAAAGGTATAAACTCATGCCCCACTTCATTGCTGTGCATGTTGGATTATTTGATCTTACTTGTCCTTATATGTTATTTTAACCAGATAGCAGCCACAGCAGCAGCCACAGCAACGTGATTTCAGGAGCAGACTCTTGCTGGTATGTCATCTCAGTGAGTGGGCTATTAGGCTGGCTCGTTGAGAAGTGCTGGTACTGTCTATGAGTATGTGTTGCTTTCTAATTCCCCCCCATGGGACTCCAGCAATGAGCAAGCACTTAGATTTCCCTCTCTGATCCCCAAAGGCACTGTGTGGATGATGCAGTGTTTAAAAGTACCCTGATGATGCTAATTGCTAATCCCACTAGATTTTCTTATTGAACTTGCAACAAAGGATTTTCTACTTATGCTTCATAATTAAAGACAGCATGGGAGAAATAATCTTTTGTTTCCAGACCCTGTCTGACTCTGTTCCATCCCCCAAACTGTCATTTTGGTTTAATGGCTTTAGATTTGTGTTTCCATGCTAGCCTAAATCAGAGTGTTGATTGGTTTACATTTTTAAAAAAGTGATGTGACCTATAAAACAGGTCCAATTTCTTCTTACAAAGGATTACAACAATAGCCTGATGTGACTGGCAATTCATATTGCCAGCCTTATTGCTAAGTGGCTTGAGCAAAAATGAGTCTGTTGCTGGAGTTTCTGTTCCTGTTCACTGGAGTCTGCAAGAAGGGATTTATAGAGGGCAGAGTAAAAGGAGGGGCAGAAAATCCAAGAGGGAGAGCAAACTCCTCATTTCTGCAATTTTATGAGTTTTCTTTAAAAATTTTGATTTTAATTGTTCTGATGGTCACTTTGTCTCCTCCCATATCTCTGCCCCTAACTTCCTTCTACTGCTCTCAGCTTTTTGCTCTTCTCTAGCTTCTCACTTAGCAGTGCTTCCTCAGCCTCTGGAAACTCTTGAGTCTAAAACACATGTAAGCTTCAACAGAGCCTTTAATTTCTGATATAGAAAGCAGAGCTCACTGTAGACAGTGTGTGCCCAAACAGGCCACTTTATTTAAATACTGCTTTCAGGTCACACACATAGCCTTTCAACAGTCCTAACTTATCTGAGTTCCCAAGTTATCAGCTCCTACCCACAGCAAAGGCATATAAGTCCTGAAAGTATTGATGCCTGGGTGGAAAAAGAGAGAAAGTTAGAAATGTAGTCATAACAGTTCTGTCCTGGAGTCATTGAATCTTGTTAAAATAGGTTTTCTGGGATTCACTGTGTCAATTTGAATTGAGAAGTGCCCTCTTTCACTTCTTTATTATGCCATCCATCTTACAGGCAGTGATGTGTAGTCACATGATGTAATATATACTTCCAGCAAGATTTCAAAAGCATGGCTTTGCTTTTCCCACAAAGAACCACAGTAGCTGTACCAGCCTGTGTCATGTGTAGCATAATTTAACAGAATGATCTTCATGGAGGAAAATTCATTTTCATACAGAGGAAAGCTGTCTTGGGGATGACCATAGACCAGACAACACAAAACTGATGATTGTGATTGGCCAAGTTCACCTGTCTTGGCATGAGCCACATTTGTGTTTGTTCTTTACTTTTATCTACACTTATATCAAGAGGGTGTGTGTAGACAGTAGAAGCCATTTGGCTGCTGTTCCCTGTAAGGAAGTTCACCTCAGTCTCTTGATTTTGGAGGAACGGTGATGGAATATGCTTCGAGCTATAATCTTCATTAGAGGCAATCACATGGAGAACAAATGTGTCTGTATGCCATAGCTTCTGTGAAGCTCTTTTGTGTGAAATGGATAGAATGACAATGCACATAATAGCTTTCAGCTATTTTCTAATCTAAACTGTTCCTTACAGACACTTCACATTTCTTAATTTTTCATTCTACCTAACTACCTTCTATTGTTATTTCCTACCACTGTCAAAAAACAGGTGTTCTTAGCAAATTTAAGAGTAGCACAGCATTATGTCTTTTCTCCCACTCTTTCTCGGTAATCACTCCCTTCATGGTGGTTTTCCAGTGCCAGGTGGCAAATCAGCTGAGCATTTTGAAGTGAGGTATATGTGACTCTTTCAATGATACACTCCACCAAGCCAGCACCATTTCATCACAATTGATGTACGAGCTCATACAAGAAAACAAACAGTCAGTTTAAACTTTTTTATTGAATCTGCAGTTTTCTTTCTAAGAAGTATTTTTAAACTAAGAGAAATTAAAAACTCCCCTGTATCTTACACTGCCTCCTTTCAGCTGCCAGGACTATGTCCAAGACCATCTAAGAAATATTTTCTTTATTGCTGTAAGAAATGTGATACTAAATTAACCTCTTGCATTTACACACAATCTTCTATCTTGTTAGGAGGCCAAAGTACACTGAAAAAAATATAGGGACTTCATTTTGGACTTGTGGGAGCCTGGCACTTCAGAATATTAAAGTTACACTCTCCCTCTTGTTCTCAGAGAAAACTTCCGTGTAGCAGACAATGAAAAAGGGATCTGGAGAGAGTGAGTAGGTGGAACATATGACTGCATTCACTAATGCAATGCAGCCTTTTAATATGGCAGGCAGAAAACAGCTGCTGTTTAATTTCTTGCAACTACTCTGAGCAGCTGATTAGAATGGGAAGTGACTAAGTCTCATGTATCTGGCCAAATGAAGGTTTATGTAAAAAGAATGCAACTGCCCAGTGGTTTGCCTGGATGAGGGTTTGACACTGCTACTTGTGTACAAAATCACTTATTGTCTTTAAAGTTTTTGTATAGGATGAGTGTTGATGCTGCTTTTCATCACCAAGTCTATAAAATACAAACGATAGATTATATGCTGATGCTTGAGGCTCTGCTTTCAGTGAAGAATTGATCATTGCTAAAAATGGGAAATAGTGATAGCTGAGGCAATTGGAGGAATTTACTGAAAAGTTGTCTGCATTACGCAGATGTTACCAGCTTGACACATTGCTATTTCAGCCATGATATGCATAATAAGGTAACTAGCACACAGCTTAATTTACAAGGCCAGTATTTAATAGGTCATATATGCTACTGGTAACTACTAGCATTTGTAATGGTTAGCATAATTTCAGGTGGCGCAGTTTCTTTTGAACTGTTCTACTCTTCTGTAAGAGGAATGGCATAAGAGAGTTTGAGTCTTGTCTTGGGGAATTTTGTACTACTGGGATTGTCTGTTTGATAATTCAAGGCCATTTTTGATACAGAGCCAGGAGCACCAGTAGCTAGACAAATATGTGAGTCTAAACTCTCAATTGAAATGACAGTTGCAAAAATTAAACTGTCACCATCATTTATATAAATTTCCCACTTAGTTTCTTATCTTGCATCTTTGCTAATGACACAATTAACTGAAAAAAAAAAAACAACCCAAACCCAAAAACTTAACATCTGACATATGTAGAAGTTTTTAAACTCCTTAGAGTCTTAAATTTACCAAAATGTCATCCTATCTACCTGGTTCTTTGCAAGGTCTGCTTCATTTATTGATCATGTGTTCACACACATACACTGTATAAATTGTTGTATATATAATGCCATCTTTTGAAAGATATTGTTGACACTAAGAAACCCATAAACTCAAGATAATTTTGTGCTATAGTTGGTAATTAAGATTTAGAATGACATTGAGCATTGCAAATAGGAATAAGGCACAAAATACACAATTACAGCTAAATTTCCTTAAGGTTTTGATCACAGATCACTCCTTTTCAACATTAAAAGAATTCACAGTTGCAGTTAGAATTAATAGAATGAAAATTTTCATACTTATCAACTGTGAGACTTGATGTCAGAGCAGGGACATTAAAAGATCATTTTTACTTTCTTCTTCTGGTCTAGAGGCAGCTTCTAGCTCAGGAAATGGGGCTGGGAACTCTGTTTTGATGGATGGCTCATACAGCTGTGCTGTGTGTTACTCCCTAAATACTCTGAAATAAATGTTCTGCTGGTCTTTCTCTGAGATAAGACCCTGGTATAGGCCCAGTATGGCAACCTATGCTCTTCTGAAGGATTTGGCATTAGGAGGTGCAGAGAATGAAATAGCAGGAACCATCAGTTTGTTTGACAATACTTTTGTTATTATCATGGAAGGTGTGAGAGCAAAACAAAATAAACTGCTTTTGTATGGAAGACTCTATAATGTGTTTACAACACTGTTTGTTAATAAAAAACATCCTGAAATTACATATGGAAAACACTACTAAATAATTCTATTTGTTATTCTACCAATATAGTGTTTATCTCCAAAGTGTTTCCTCATTGAAATAACCTTATGAAACACATCTGCTTTTCACAAAAAATATATTTCGGAATATTTTTTCTGCTCTGGTGTGCAATTAAAGTCCCAAGGGATGAGGCTTCTGCTTCTTCCCCTCACAGTCAAGAATGTTTCCCTTTCAGGAAAATTCTGCAATTATTCAGCTTAGATTTTTCTTTTCTCAATCTATTATCTGCACTTAGACACCCAGACATTTATAACTCATTTTCTTTGTTGTTCTTTATACTATTGAAATACTTGCAGCTGGCTCCCTCCAGAAGGAACCTGGAAGCAGACTGGTGTATGTGCAGAAGAGACAATATGGGCAACAAGGCTCTGGACTGAGAAGGGAGGAGAAATACACTGACAGCACAAACACATTTTCTGCTTAACACTGGACTCATCACTGTACCATCTGAGCTAAACATTAATTCTAAAGCAAACTAAAGGCCAACAGCCCGTTGCCTATACCCAGCTTGTAGCTTCATTTATTCTGTTTATAAGCTGTAGTCTCATGGTTCACAAGCAGACAATGTGTTAAATAAGCCTGATCTGGTTTCCATTTTTCTACCACTCAGAAAAGCTTTTTATTAAAACAAAGAAGCAAACTACTCACTTCACTTTGGATTATATTTTCAAGTAAATACAATAGTCATGCAGAAGCATCTTTAAAAGAAACTATTTAGCATCGCTATGGCCAGATTGAAAGTCAACAGTGATATGTTTGTGTTTCTCAGGATAAAGAACTTTCCTGCTAACCTGGTGTCTGATTGAATTTGTCATGAGACACTGAAGAAGAATCATTAATGATCAGTGCAGCAAAAAGGAAACCGTTTGTGGTTACAAAACAAAAAACCTTTTTCTAATGAACTCAAATCCTGAACACCTCCAGAGTGCCCCAAGCAGTTCCTGGAAGAAATGAGTGTCACCTGAAAAGCCAGGATATATGGCCACTTAGCTAGACTGAACTCTGAGACACTTCAGCTGAGCAGTCTGAGAATACTTTGCTATCTTTTTTCACTACCTTGAGGCTTCTTTCAATAAAAAATTGATTTCAGTTTTTAAGTCTGTCAGCATATAGTTCTTTTAGTTAGCAATGAAATGCACATAGTGATCTTTAAACTATTCTCATAACAAGTTGGGGATCTCACAGGCCTAAGTGTCTCTCTGTTAAAGAAAAAGAGAATCCTGAAGTTATAAATTGTATTTTTACAGTGTCAGATGGAATCTTTATTATTACTAGAAACAGTAAGTATTACGAACCAGTTGGAAATCACTTATCTCCGCAGTCTACTGCTGGTAAAACAGCAAAAAAGCTGTTAATTTGTAACTGTACTACATAAATACAGAGTATATTTATATACTAAATATTTTTTTCCTTGGTGTTAAGTATCCTTTTTCTTTCTTTAATCTGTTGTTCCTCATTACACAAAATAATTCCTCAGAAGGAAGGTTCCAATTTTTATGTGTATTTGGAGAGATGATGATTACAGTTAAATAAAGTTGATAGCAATAGCTGGAGGTAATACTTCTGAAGTGAGAAATTCAGAGAGGGCTATCCTGGAGCCACGTACAGCTCTGCTGAAACCCTTCATGCTAAACAAGGCCATGTAGTGTCTTACTTTATATTTCAACTATGATTAAACCTTGTGCATTTCAGTAAAGAATCCTCTGACTAAAATAACCGTTCCAGGTATTAGAAGACTTTGATTTTCTTTCTTTTACTAATGCTCCATTAACCTCCAACATCTGTTCTCTCTGTGCACAGTCAGCAGGTCCACTAATATCTGCCTTTTCTTCTCTTCTAGCAGGAGCAGTCATTTTTAATAAAGTTGTTATCCTCTCTCTCCGTCTCTCCCCTCTACAACACTATCCTGGTGTATGAGTGCATACCATGCCACAGGGAATCAGTAGTGCTGCCTAGGCATTGCTTTCACTTTGTTTCAGCACTTCTTGACACTGAATTAGTGCACTACAGGTCCATTAGAAACTTTCAGTGTGAACTGATGCCTCCAGCACTGCACGTGAAAAGCTTTGGTGCAGCCTAACGCCATGGTCGTGGATATCTGGCCGAATTTGTCACTAAGTGGTAGTAGAAGCCAGAGAATTAGAAGCTCTGAAAAGTACTTTGTCTCATAAGTGGCATATTTTTTTCCTGATGGTTCCTAGGCTGCTGACAAAGCCATGCAAAAGTATTACATCATCTGCTACCTAAGTAGTTTTTCCTTGAAGCATAAGGCAACAGTTAACAGTTCACGGCACCACAGCACACTGCAAGAGAAATTGAAAGACATAATGCAGTCTATGTGCTGGCAAATCCCAGATCTTTTGCATTTGTGTGAGAAACAAGAGGCCTGGCTATGCTATTTTTCATGCTTTGTTGTTGCTATTTCTAGATCTGTATAATCTATTGATGGTTTTAATTGCCTGTACTACTGTAATGATGAGTGCACTACAAATACAATTGATTATTTCTACTAATGAAACTACACAGCATCCATGGAAAGCATACTTGTAAAAGTTGCATTTTCCTAAGTTTAGAGGTAGGTCATTCCCCAGGGATAGAAGCACAAACCACTCAGAAGAAGAATTTCATTATTTCTGGTAAAATTTAACTTCATGTTCTTGCTGGCCTGCCGTCATGACCTGCCATAAAAACCACATTTCCTTAATGCCTATGAGAACTTAGGACTGTCTTTTAACATCTCATCTGATATCATCAAGGGGAATACAGACCTAAAAAGACTTTCCTGCAACTCTATTCTTTCCAATGTCTTTTTCCTCATGGTCTTATACAAACATCTTCAGTTATTTTTTTGGGATGGTTGTCTATTAGCTATAAACTAGATTTCAGCAACTGTTGACCGCAGGTATATCCAATTGCCTGTACTCCCTGGATGATTTAGAGAGAAGATGAGATACCAGTGTAGGATTTTCTGAAGAGGCAATAAAAGAGAAATTAATCTGCCAGATGAATATTCTTTGTTGTCAGCATTTCTCTGAACTGAAGGATTAAACATATGCTGAATTCTAAATGGAAAATATGTTTACACAGTGCTGTGATTAACAGCCACAGCACTGCTCCATGCTGTGTGCAGCTATGTGCAGTAGGCTATTTCTAAATGATTTCAATAACCCTAGGCAACCCAGAGTTCAAATCTGACATCCAAACTTTGGGGTCCTTTGAGATCCATATATAAAACAAATCTATATTCTTTAAAGGTCTTCTCTTTTTATAAGAGATTGAAAAATGTGTGTGTGTTCTTGTAGGTAAAGCACAGTACTCTGAGTCCAGTCACTTGGAATTTATTTCTGTTTCCTCTACAAAATTTCTGGATTACCTAAGGCAAATAATTTCTGTGTTCCAGCTTCCTAATGGTTAAAACAAGAAGATAACAGCTCTGTTTAATAGATGCCTTCTGAGATACTGTATCACTACACAGGCTGTATGCTGTTGTTATCCAGGGCAGCAGTGACTGCCGTTGGATTCAGCCACACTCCAGGTGCACACGGAGAAGGCAGCTTTGGCCAGTCAGCCAGCACCCAGTTGTTGGGCAAGGAAGACTCTGTGCTGTGCTGCTGGAGACCACTTCAGAGAGGGCTGTTGCCTGGAAATACCCACATGCCTGGACTACTGTGCGAGATCAACATGCTGATCCTGCTTAGGGCACACCGTGCAACAGCCATAATTGCTACATGGATAATCCACCTAGAACTAGCTCCTAACACAAAAACAAGGACCAGTTCCAAATATACCTTGTAGTTTTAATATAACCTTAGTGTTAAATAGGCAGATTCACAAACTGAAGGTACATTGACTGCGAGACTTCTTTAAGTAAGACAGGAAGGTGAACAACATCCATGTATGTGAAGATTGGCAATGAGTCAGTCAGTGTTTAGCAGCTGATGAATCAGTCCAGGTATAACCTCTGGCATGGATGGAGGATGATTAGGATTTTTGATGTGTCTTCAGTATTTGATACAGTATTCCCACAAAAATTCAACTGTCTTTGAACTTGTTCCTTCTAAAGCCGTGGAAGTATTTCTCTGGGAAGATGTTCCTGTAACTCAAAACAGTCTTAATGTGGGCATGTTCTTTTGCCAGATGGGGCACTGATACTGCTCTGACTGATCCTGCTGAGGTCCTCAACAGATCTGCACCACACATAGCCAGCTGACAGCATCAATGTAAATCTGGATCATGCTTTCTGCAATAAGTGCTGTAGTGGTTTTGTTGATTGCTACAGTCTTCATGCATCCTGCACTGAAGGAGCAAGAGGAAAAAAGCTCCCAACTATGCATTGCACACTGGAAAACAGTAAGACTATGAGAAGTTTCTAAATTAATTTGGTGACAATTTCCAACTTAGTAAAAATTATTGTAAATTCTTCATAGTTTTTCACTATTTACTTAACGTTCAGTCACCATCTTTTTAGGTGTAAGTGAAGTGCCTGGTGAAGCACACTTGATACAACCAGCTGATTATTGCTAACTGCTGGTCACTGACCAAATAGACCAAATAAAGCTCACTGCACAAATTGAATCACTTCCCTTTTTCCTCTCCTTGCCAGTCTCCCTACAATTATAACTAGCTGTTCTGAGACCAGGCATTCTTGTCTTGTCACCCCCATTCCTGAAACACAGATCTATAAGCAGCACTGGCTTACACATGTCTTGTAGTTCCTCATGTAGATGAAACAGCCAATAGCCATAGCCAAAGCACAGGTTGGAAAAGACAGTTTGTTCCTTAGCCCTAACCTGTGACCTAGAGGATGAGAGTCCAGGAGACAGTGAGCGGCTTCCCCTTACACGTCAGAGGGCTGCCTGTGCATCCTGAGCACAGGGCTGCTCTTGCCTTTCACTCCCTGCACCACCACTGACCCACTCTTGGGCATGTGACTGTCTTACAGCTCTGCCAGGAAACCCTTTCACTTGCAGCTGAAAAATTGTGATGTCCACAGTTTGTCTTTGGGCTTTGAGAGAGGACACAGGGAATTGTGTTTCACAGCCTTGTCAAAAAACCTCCAGGGATGGTCTTGAAGTTATTCTGAACCACCACTTTTTTTAGGATTTATTAAGGATTTTCCATGGTGGGAAAATTTCAGAAAGAAAAGTACTATTTTTTAGGAGGAGCTGTGAAAATAATTGATTTTTTAATTCAGTAGCTAAACTTAAAAAACTCCACAACTTTTGATCTGAACCAAATGTGGCGTGTTTATCTTATTTTCACTTAGACAGCTCCTGCCCTCTCTGCTGTTAGGAATTCTAGTCAATTTAGAATAAAAATATTTTATATTTACTGTTGGCAAAACAACCAAAATCCAAACACTTCCAATTTCATTACTATATCCTCCATTAGCATTACTTAGTAATCAGATCAAATGACACAGGGGAACTCATTTTGACATTGCAAATAGTCTGGGGATGCTGAGTCCAGAAAGTTTACTATTTCCAAAAAAAGAGAAAAAAACCAAGATAAAACAACCCCCCAAATCACTTAGCTCTTTTTAGAGTAAAATCTGTGAAATGCCTTTGCTGTACAGAGGAGGAAAAGAAAGAAGCTGCAAATAAGTCTCAAGGATGAGCCTGTATGTCTGTCCTGTATGCCCTCATCAAAATGCTGATGGTATGCTCCAGATATGAATCCTTTTCCTTCAAAAGAATGCAAGTTCTGAAGACAGAGAATAGATCTGAATCATCAGGGGATACGTGTGGTGGGAAAACTGGGAATAAACCAACTTTTTAAAGTTTTCTCTATCTCATCTCAGTAGCATTTTTAAGTCAGAATAGTCAGAAGAAAATTTCACATTGTTTTTAATAAAGCTTCCCCCAGAAACCTGCTTGTTTTCAAGGAACTAAGCAAAGCAATAGCAGTGATGAAAATTGGCTCCAGTAGTCTGATATATCATAGCTCCTTTTATTTGTTCAGAATGAAGAAATTAAGCACTAACAGGAAATTCCTGCTTCCCACTCCCAATTCCTGGAAGTGGTTCTGCTCTTCCATCTGTAACAGTAGGTGTTTTCTGCTTGTTAATTTATGGAGAGTACCTGACACAGGGCTCTTGGCAGCGATGCCTGGGAAATGGAGTTGACCAAGAGTCTCTGTAGCTGCTGAGGGATTGGAGTGCACAATGCAGATCAGAGGCAATGGTGAGCTACAATCAGCAAAATGACTGAGCACCAGGGGTCTAATTCTGCCTTTGCACATCTCTTATGCTTTTCTCCAATACTGCCTGTGGTGTAAATTTTTAATTTAGAAAGCTGGAATAATAAGCCTGGCAAATCCATGTACTAGATTCTTCAGAATCTTTTTTCCTTGAGAAAGAGGAGTTTTCCAGAAAATGAAAATTAGTCTGTTAATCACCATCCTTTACTTAAAAATATGCTTTTATTACTAAGTTACCTCAAAACTCATTAATTACTCTGGTATTGTAAAAAAAAATTCAACAAAAAATTATTTCCAGTAATCAAGATCTTTCCTCATGCCCTGAAAACACCTGTCATAACCAAGTAAGACACAAGTGATAGGTGAAGCAGCAGAATTCAGAAAGAAAGGGTGTTTCATCATTTTCCATAAGAGATTTCTGTTCCTTTTTTTTAAGTTTCTCAGGAACAAAGTGAGCAGTTGGACTCTAGGAAATTATAAATACCTTCCAGGAAGAACTGCTTATTCAAGTAAATAGCTAATATTCTTCAGCATAAACAGCTGAATTGGTTACTGAATGTGCATTTCTTAGGAGAACAACATAGGAAACATTTATTGCCCAAACCAGAAACATTCCATGGCACACAGCATGGAAAAACCACTGTCCTGCACACATGGTGATCCAACATAATGTAACACAGAAATTAGAGAATGAATGAGTCTGTAATTCAACTATACGTAGATCCAAAGGCAAATCACTTCAGTCACTTGCCTTCTCCTTCTTTTGTCACTGTATGACTGATTGCTATTGCTTATAAGAGGATTACCATTTGGAGACATTGCTACTAGTAATCATTAACAAAAAACCACTAAAACTTTCCAGCAATATTGCCATTATCATTCTCAAAGTCAAGCAAAACAGGGAAACAACATTTACAAGAGGTTTTTAAAGAAACTTCAAAACCTGAGGGATTAAAAACATATATAAAAATTAAAAGGAAGGGGAGGGGAGAATCTGTTCCTATTTTTATTGTTCATCTGATTTCAGGGCTTCACTGCATTTACAGGGCATCTGAATTTTGTCCTATAAGTTTCTAGGAGCACTCTAATATTATGATTCCTCTTCTGCTTGAAAAAATATGCATATTTTTGGGGTTTTTTCCCCTAAATATATATATATATAAAATAAATATAAATAAAATAGTATCAGAAATTCCTCCTGGAAAGGCCCAAGTTGAATTTTGATTCAGTATAGTTGATAAAATTTTTCACATTCCACATTCTGTTTTGAAACTACCAAACTTAAGAGTTGGACTGTTGGACACAAGGATCCTTGTGGGTCCCTTCCAACTCATAATATTCTGTGATTCTGTGGACTGGCCAAAACATAAGTTTCTAAAAAGTTGCTGATTAATTTTTTTTTTAAAGTTATGGAAATAATATAGATTTTTCTTACCAGTTTTCCACTTGAAAAATCTCTTTATGATGAATTAGTATTTAGATAAATACACTATTCATTTCCTTTCCCTGATCTTCAGCTGGCAAAAAATTATCTAATTAGAGTAAGGTCAGATTAAACTTGCAGAGGATGCTGCTCTTGTCTGTAAACAGTTTAGCCCACAGATCTCTCCTCAGTCCTGTTGGATGTAGGTACAAGTATGCCTGTGATGCAAACAGCAGGAGGGAGATACAAGCACTTCAGCTGCACAAAGCATGAGAAGAATTCTCAAAGTGTTCTGCACTACTTCTTTTAGAGAGAGAGGAGAAACAGGGAACAGAAAAATGTTTAGTTATTTCACATTTAATTAAAAACAATGTGATTTAACTTTTGATTGACTGTTCAGACAAGTTCCTGTTTCCCAACCACTCTCACCTATTCACAGCAAATCAGCTTCTGGCCTCTGTCCACATGAGGCCCCTCTGAAGTCAGTGTCAGGCTCTCTGTTGACTGTGCTGGATTTTCTCATGTATACCTGAAAGAAGCTGGTTTGTTTGAATCTTTGAAGGTTGCCATTCTTTGCAAGACAAAATATGAATGTCATAATGGGACAACCTCCCTCATTTCTAAAATGAGAGACTGATAATATATGCTTCCAGAGTTGACTGCTGGTAAGGCATCTAAAACCAAGAATAAAGTCAGGGAAGATTTTGTTTTCATTCCTTTTATTTATTCTTGAGTGACAGAAAGAAATCCTTCAGCCTTTGAAAAGATCAGGGCAGAGTGACGGAACAGGACTGAGGTAATACTTCCTGAATATGAAAAACAATGTTTGAACTGTTCTCTGGAGGGTATATTGTAAATGCTTAAAAATTAAGCACTTTTTTGAAGAATGATCTTAAAAGTTTATCTTCATCTTTCTTTCTTCTCATAATCTACTGTCTATTTTTCATGCTTAGACTGAATCCCAAGGGCTTACTATACATATTCAGCTCACAGGAAATCTCATTATCTTTCAATGCTAGGCATCCCATCCCATCATTGTGCCAGCAACGCAGGCTACTTCTGTAAGATTCTATACAGTATGTTATTTCCTACTGCTGGATGTGCATGAATCATTCAAACAGGAGAATATAGCAGTTCCTCCTGCGGCTCATTTATTTACAGAAGTCAAAGTTTTGTATACCAGCAATACAGTGTATTATGGGCCTGGGAAAAAATCTTGGCAGAAGCAAATTACAAACACTATCCAAACCAGGGAAGTTTCTGTTCAGCTTTTTGAAATGTGAACTCTCTGTGATCTACTCAATTTGTTCCAAGACTGAAATGCTTTCAAATGAAAAAACTGCAAATGGAGCTCCGATCACTGTAAGTGGCAGCAGAGAATCATTAAGAATGACAAGTGGTGTATTTTACACTATACTTAGAGAGTTCTTGAACACATACAATACTTCTCAACCTTCTTTATCTCCCATATAACTGCCAAGTCTTGCTGATGAGATTGCATGCTTTGCTATTCCTTCCCTAGTGGTACTTTGAATGAAACAGCTTGAAACCCTTTCTTCTACTCTAAATGTTGCCTGGGTCATGAATGGAGCAGCAGCAGAGCTGTGACTACTGGGCAAACACTGAAAGGCACTTAGCTGGACACTGGAGTTTCTCATCTGCTCACATGGGTCACATATGTCAGTACTGTATTACCATGATTAAGCTAAAGTGAGCTTCCTTGGGATCTTCATGGAATAACTAACTGGATAGGCAGCAGCGAGTGAGCTCCTGTGAAGCCTGGGATTGTGCACTGAACTACGGTACTGGGCAATAGACCTAACAGACTATTTGTTAAGGTAGCACACTATGACAGGATGTCACACAAGAAGACTGAGAAAGTTGCAGTAAAATGCACACCAGCCACAAAACAGACATTAATAAGATTATATGACCTGTAGGACTGCTAGACAGTAACACTTGAAAAGGTGTTCATGGTACAGTAGTTTACCATTGTAAATCCATGTAAAAAGCAAATACGCAAGAGAGCTATATGCACTTACAAAAAAAAAATTTAAAAAAGAGAAAGAAAAAAGGGAGAATCTGTTAATATAGTATCTCTCATAATTTGATCTGTGTAACATTCTGTAGATGGCAGTGTTGGTAAACCATCTCTGAATTTGTAATATTGCAGTGCTTTGCTTCTGTGCATATATGACAGCAATAGCTAAGCCAGCACAGACAGACTTTGTCAGTAAGAAAACACAGGGCATTTTTGGAAACAGAAATCAACGCAGCATTCATATGGGAAAGACCTCCTGGGACATATATGCTTTTTAAACTCCAGCTAGTTTAGATCCCCGTTCTCACTTTCCCTTTTACGAATCATGACAAACCTAATTTTGAGGTTTCTGGGATACACCTGAAATTAATACTTGTACTTCTATAATGGCTCACAGTGTTGCACAATGCTTTAATTGTAGAATGGTTACTGATAGCTGCTACTCCATTCCCATTGCTTGGGATCAAATTCAAGGCACAGCTCCTGAACTAAAAGCCTCTTTGCATTTCTGATCTTGGGAATTTTCAGCCCCAGCTCATGGCCAGAGATCAGGTCCTCTCTTAGCAGCTGATTTCCAGACACATTCAGGGGATTCCTAGCCATACAGTTGGTGGGTCAGCCTAGACTCGACCAGTTCCAGTACAGAAAAACCTAGTTTTTGTTGGGTTTCTTTTCAGAACTATTCCAAGATCCTAAAGTATTGCCCTGCACTGCTTTCATTGCTGTACTAGGTTTAAAACTGACTTGACAAAATGAAGAAGCCTGGTGCACGCCATATATACAGACAGACATCAGGAGTCTGAAGTGTATGCTTTAAAACCCCTTTTTGTAATGCATTTGTATGTTTCGATAAACATAGGTGTTTTGAAAAGGCTAGAGACATTTAAGCCTATCATCAAAATACATATTTGAGACAGAGAACAAGGGCTTATTCTTAATTTCTTTCATCTGCCAAGTACGAACCCTCATATATTTTGGGAGCAGCACTGTTGGTCCTAATCTTTAAAGATTATGAACATCTCTGATATATTTGGGGTCCAGACCAGGAGTCCAGGACCAGGCAGTGGCCCAGCCGTGAGGTAGTGGGAATGGGATCTTCAGTGGGCTTTAGCACTAGACCCTCATCCTAGGAGAGCTACCATGGGATGGGGGTCAGCTCTGTGCCAGGCCTCATTACAGTGCTGCTGTGGAGCCTCACCCCAAAACCTCAAGCAGCAAGGGAGCAGCTCTGGGCTGTGTTGGCCTGGGCCCTGTTGCCAGGCCCCCAGGAGCAGGTGGATGGCTCAGGGCCCTGCCCCTCAGGTACATTTCTGGAAGAAGTCAATCCTATATAAGGTGGTCCTTATTTTAAATTAGTGCTGACCTGATGTTGATTTATCAATGCGAGCAATAATTCTGATCCACCAAGCCATCATTGATGGAATTCAGACAGTGTAAAACATCCTCTCTTGCAATATAAACACAGACCATCAAATCCTTTTAAAGGAGAACCCATCCATAACATGCAGTATGTGTGCCTGAAATTATCTATAATATTTAGCGATGATGATTAATTTCTACCCAGAGGCAAGAGACAATTCATCA
The DNA here is from genome assembly GCF_020740725.1 of Corvus hawaiiensis. Lineage (NCBI taxonomy): Eukaryota > Metazoa > Chordata > Aves > Passeriformes > Corvidae > Corvus > Corvus hawaiiensis. Next base: position 42,815,766 of record NC_063218.1, on the reverse strand, counting down.
GTTTTTTATCACCTTATGTAGCATCTCCATCCTATTCATGTCAAATTGTCAGACAGAATAAAAATGAGAACTTTTGGTGCTTGAAAGATAGAAATACTTTTCATTGCCAGGATACCATTTTCTTTACAGATTATTTTTTAAAATGGGCAAGTTCATATATTTAAAATGAAAAGGTGAGCTGAGCATTTTGAACTTTAGCAAATGGAATAGCTACTAGAACTAGCATATGCTACCTACAAAAGTAGGATGCAGGTTCCCCAAGAGTCTTAACCTGAGACATGGGGTTTTTGCTCTTATCTCATCTTGTGAAAAACATTAAGGTGACAACACAACCCAGACTTCAACTTTCCATTTTGATTTAAAGTTGGAATATTCATCGACCCAATGTACCTTGTGCATTTATCCCTCACTGACATTCATTTCATTCTAAGGAAATTATACATTTCACAAAACTCAAACCAGATCCACCAACACTTCACATAGGATTTGCCTTTACTACACAAAATCTGCATCCAAAGTGGACCTCAGTTACAAAGGATTCTTGGGAGGTCAAACTTACTTGTTTCATGGGGAATGAACATAGCTTTCTCCTGTAGTTCTACTGTATTTGAATTTAGCTGCTAGATTTCTACGGTTTATTGAATTAAAACTCACAAATATCACAGGCATTTTTTTTTATTGTTGGTGGTATTTAATTTTTGTGGTAAGCAATCATCTAATAAAAAATATCAACCTAGAAAAAAAATGAAGTGCAGAGGAGAAAAAGGTTATAACTTGTCTCGAGTTATTTATTAATCCTTAATATCCAGCAGCAAATATTTCTAAGTATGTTTAACTCAGAACACAAGCCTACTCAATGGGATATTTTAAAATAAAGAAATGTGGATCTATACACGTAGCAACCCTTTCCTGCTAGGAATTCATTATATGAAATGTTTATCAGAACATCCATTCCTTCTTCTGTATTATTTACCCACAATTCATCTACCCACTATTCTTCCTTCAGCAAACTTCCTAGCTCTATTCTACAAAATTTTTATACTTCTTCTTTAAAAAAATTCTCTGGTTTATCTAGGTGTTTATTTGGTTACTAGATATCTAATCTCTCACCCCTTCATATCTCCCTGACCACAGGGAGTTTTGCATAGGGGAAGTACCAAAGCAGAGACTAGCTGGAGGGAGGGTCTGCTGACCACTTTGTATTGGTTATGTCATGCAGAGGCGTCCCCTCCTCTCACTTCAGCTCATGTCAGATTGGTCAGAGGCATACTTGTACTCTCCCTGCTTTAATTCCAGGTAGGGTTGCCTCAGAGAGCTAATAACAGACTAAATTCAAAGTAGGTTTGCTCTTCAGCACACACCTGTTCAGAGGGAAGATGTGTAATGGTATGAATCCCTAACACTAGGAGAAGGCTTAGGTCAAACATGTTTGTCATGCCTCTGTTCATTTAAAAATAAGTAGAAATTAGGAATACAATTAATTTTGCAAGACCATGCTCAGAACTTAACTCAGCAGAAAAATATTGCAGATATCTTAGTAAAGTCTTTTTGTCATTCCTTCTGACCATCAAGATCTGTATCTCCATACTTAAGCACACTGTTTGTGTTTCCTTGGCTGTAACTAACACGCAGCTCACAGACCCTGAAGCTGGCTCCTGGTAAGCATTGAAAAAAAAAACCAAAACTTTTTTTTCTGTATTCAGATTAGATTTTAGTCTTGGTGTCTTCAATTTTCTAATAGCCATCTGCTCATATTACTTGTTGCTGAAATTGTTGGGCCAATCATAAATGCAACAAACAGGTGGGGTATTTTTTAAAGATAGAAAAAAAATCTGTAAACTGCCAGTGGAATAAGATTTGCACTGACCTTCTCTTTATTTTCTGTAAAGAAAGGAATTTTAATGACACCTGCTAAGGCTCTATGCCAGAGTTAATCAATACTAAATATACAAGTAGAAAACAGAAGCAGGTCCTAAAATTTTCAGTTAACATTATGTGACTGTGTAAAGTGAACAGAAGACTTATTTCCTTATTTTAAAGCTGAAAGTTAATGATGTCTGACTATACTGATTTTTAAAGACTGGGTAATATCCATGAGTTCTCCAGATTCCCAGTGAAAATATCAAATTAATTAGCTAGTTTTGATGTGATAAATAATGACTTTGGAAAGTAGTACTATAGAGTTTTTTCCCAAATTAAACAACAGAATTTATCAGAACAAAACTTGCTGTCATCTAGTGGCATTCCTTTTATATTCAAATATTTATGCCAACTGCCTTGAAGTTTCTACTGACTTTGAGAAGGAGTGGGGATGTGGTCTCACCATCCTTTATCTAGTCTAACTGTATTTAATGGTGTTTTTTTAGCACAATTACTGAAAGAGTGGGTGTAATTAAAATAATTATACGTACACAGAATGTGTATATTTTAAAAACAGATTTTGTTTTTCTTTACAGTAAAGATTTTATTGGCTTTTGAAACATGGTAATGATATGATATATAAAACTGTTATGAATGAGTATTTGGGATTGCTTAAAAAAATCACCAGTGAGGGCATCAGTAAAAACCAGATGTAATATAAAGCAACAGCATGACAAATTTCATTGACAAGGCTCACTCTACTGCTTACTAGGTGGTTAAGGCACACCAAGGCAAAAAAACAAACTACAAACAAAATCCAGTCAATCAATCCAAACTGAAATATACCAAGAACTATCTATGTGTGTGTGTGCAACAGGATAGAAATGGCAAGGATAGAAAGGAATACAGCCTAAAGGCTTAAAAGCACTCGAATGTAACAGTACTTAAACTTATATCTTAAATGTAACAATTTAGCAAAGGAACAAGACTTACCAGCATTTCGCTTAGCTTATAACTTAAATTAAATTTACTTACAGGCCTAACTTACTTAGATATCTGAAGTAGTTAAACCTCTAAGAGAGCAGCATTTCTCCCATATTTGCCATAGCATTTGCACACTTTTATGCACACAGACATAAAGAATCAGTGCAAGGTACCTGTGAAAAGCTCCCCTGGAAGGCAGTGAAATGCTCACCTTGGATGCCTTTGTGTCTCCTCAAGCGGTGAAGGTTGAGCCTCGAGCAATGGGGGTGCTGGCCCAGGATCCATCGTCATTTGGTGACCTCTGAGTGGAGCCAACTCCAGAGCTCGCTGGCTCTGGGAGGTGCCCCCCTCAGAGGGTGCTGGTCACACTCACTGCAGTCCAGGAGAGCTCCAGGGATCTCATTTTGGATCACAGCTTATTGGCCGCAAGCGAGTGGGCTTTAGTCACAACAATGTTTCATCCTGGCCAGGGTTTGGGCAACTTTCTTTGAAAGTGTGAGAACAAGGATGTTATGCCATTCAGGCAAGAAAAGTAGTTTCCAAGGCTATTCATAAAAAAAAAGCAGGAGCTCGTTAGGCAGCAGCAGTTTCTGGGAGCAGACGGTGTTTCTGAGGAGCTCCAGAGGAGCCGAGCCCAGGTGCTGCTCATCAAGGCCGAGGCCTAACAAGCATTTCTGAGATCATGGTGCGGCCTGGGGTGGGGGGAAATGCACCACCACAAAAACTAAACCTTCAGTAGTCATGCCTTTTTCTGGTCTTAAAATCAAGAATCAAACACAGTTAGAAGGGAAAAAGGGATTTTACCTTGGTATTTATTTTAAGGATCCTTAGGTGCACTACGTCCAGGTCGAATGCACTGAAATGCACACCACAATGCACCCCCATGAAAGATCTGGTATAACATTATAGGTTTTACTAATTAGCATATCTATCAAGGATTCCCCAATGAGAGGCTTGAATGAACCCCCTCCCCAAGGAACCTTCCCCCGGATGGTCCTATCTCAGTTTACAGAATGTGTTCTGGAGAGGACCTTGGGGTCTGGGGCTTTCTGATCCCTAACTATGAGGCTTCTAAGATGTTTAGTCTCCTAGCTTGACAAATAAGTCTAAGAATGTAGGCTAAAAAACGCTAAGAATACAAAAGCTATAAAAAGGTATATAAAAGGGGTATAAAAGAAAAGGCAAAAAATCGTCATGGCATCGGTAGCAAGTTGCAAATATGTCTGACTGAAGTTTATTTCTAGTTATTTACACTAAGTTTTGTGTTAGTTTAGCTGCCTTTTACTGTTTACATTTGAAGAAAACAAGTCTAGATTGTTGGGGGGGGGGGGGGGATATGTGATTGAAAGTACCTGGAAAATTATATATTAAACTTCTATGACTGTAGTAAAAATTTGAATTTTACTTATATTTCTCCTGATTGATTTACAGGAAAAATAGTTCAGAGATGCATGTTTATATTACTTAGACATCTGCATGCTCTAAGTTTTTAAATTAATACATGAATACTCTCCCCAGGTAGGTTGAAATCCATTCTAAAATGACTTCTATTAACAAATAGTTCCTCTTCTTTCTTTTGTTCTCTGTAAATAGTTCTTTCATAATGGCAAAGACTATATGATTGATTTTGATAAACCATTAAATCTAGAGCCTACATAGAGGGTAGCCCTGTGATAAAATCTGGATTTACTCAGCAGGGCTTCAGATTTTTAATCAGGATACAGGTTCTCTATAAACTTGTAAACAAGTGAAAAATCAGCACATCCGACTTGCATATAAACTGGAAATTGGTTCTAAAACAATTGCTTCTCACTTGTCTTGTAGAGTCATGTATTTTTTTGGAAGAAGTCTGGAAATCCATCTAAGTACTACTAGTGACCAGAAAAGTCAAGGCTTTGGACCAGCCTGACCCTACTTTCATACATCAAAGAGGCAATAGATAATTAAGGTTCAAACATGCCAACAAATGATTGAATAACTTGCCCTTCTGTGGTAAAGCTGGGATAAACTCCACAGTACTTCTCACACAGTAAAAAATATTTTTCTTCCAAGATTATATCATTAAGCCTTATTGAACAATTTAATTTCTCATTCACAGCAAGTTGTATTTGGTAAATACAGTACAAGACATATTCCATACAGCCATTTCCTCTGGTTCAATCTTCTGCTATCTTTTAGTCCAGAATGATAACAATTGTTTTACATCAACTAAAAGAAATACACCTCTTATGCATATCCAGTATACATATTACCCATGCAGGGCTGGCCCTTCCTGAGTTAGTCTTGCAATTTATATCATGTTTTGTTTCACAAATAACATCTTCCATCAAGCTGACAAGTCCTTTTCTTTAACTTTCTTCCATAATAAATATCCCACCTCTTGAATGTGTTTTCATTAGCAAAGACATGGGTGAAACAGAAAAGGCTTCTATGTGGGCAGAAGACACTTTCATTTGCTTTAGTTATTATTCAATGTTTTTATTTGTGTTTTTACATCACTTCAGCATAATGCGTCTTATTATGACTGACAGGACTGTAATGGGATTTTTTGCTGTTTTCATCAGGTTTCAGAAAAAATAGAAGTTTTACTTGTTTTGACCTGTAAGCATTTGTCAACACTGGACTTAGAAATTATTGTATATCTTTCAGCTATCAGTTTCTTGCCAAACATAAGTAACAATTGCCTACCTTGTAAATGATCCATTTTGGATTTTTCACTTTTCTGAAATTATTTTATCTGTTTAGCTCTTTAGTGCAATCCCTGCTCATCTGCCTGGAAATTTCCACTTACACAAGGAGTATGGCGCAAGGATTGTTTTAACTAACTCCAGGCTTTACTTTCTTTTAAATTACATGGTAATGTTCTGCCTTCTAGCTTTTCATGTCTTCAAGCAGAAAACAATGTATTAAGTATTAGACAAAGGTATTTTAAAGTTTTATATTGAATTAATAGAGCTGACAAAATAGTGAAAAAAAACAAGACCTTTTGCTTTAAACAGTGTAATTAAAAGTTAATTACCTGACAAATAGTAAGTGATATCAAAGAATAATAATACATTAAATGTGAAAGCACAATATCCAATTATTCGGAAGCTGTTAAACCCCTTACATAATAATCCTAATCAAATAAACATACATGTGGTCAATCAGCCAATAAAAAAACAAATGAAAAAAACCCACACAGAGGTTAATTTCAAACACTATCTCGAAAGACTACATTTTGCAGACTGGAGCGAAAAAGCCGGTTGACATACACTGCACTGAAAGGTGTCATGGTAAATACACAAGCAGCAGGCTGTATTCCATACAGAACATTTCAAGTGAGTAGATGTGAAATCAGCTGGGAAAGAGCCGAGTATACAATGCATTTCCAAAAAGATAAAAATATCAAAATTCTTGCATTTTTGTCAAAAGTGACAAAAAAAACCCCCACACTTTTCTTTTACTGGAGAAAGATAAAGCAGAGAACAGGTACACTTAATACTACTTTATTTAGTTTCTTCAATATGAGCTAAAACCCTTCAGATTGGTTTTGGATTAGATTTTGCCAGCAAAAGAAGAATGCACAAGTATTTGAGCAGCTTTTCATGCAAAAGAAACAGGATTCCTTAGCATCAACTATTTGGTCAATATTTTGTAAGTCAGGCTACTCTAATGCTTCAAAAAAAAGCAAATCTGCCTGTCATCAAGACCTGATATCAGGCTGAGAAACTGTCCAGACCCTCTTAGAGAGCCACTGCTAATGGCAGTGGGATTACAACTGCAACCCGCTTCCACTTTCTCTCCCTAGAAATCTACATTTATTGTTGTGTATGAGTCTGCATGTTCATTTTCAGGCACTAATGACTTCTGAAACAAAGCTAAGATTTTGCATACAGTTGATATTTGTAGTTTTGTTCAAGAGGAGAAAAAATATTTACAAAGAAACCTTGACCCACCTAAAAATTCACAAGGTGATTGTTTGGATGGGTAAATTCACGCAAGAATTTAAGGGTTTGAAAGGAAATTCAATTTTTTAGGCATATGATATAATGTAAATGGTTTGTATATGGTTGTTCTATAAAAATATGCTCATATAAATGTTTCTTCCTTACTTTTGACAACGGTTAGTTTCATAATCCCCACAAAGGCTTTTTTAAGGCAACTTTGTATGCACAGAACAGACTTCAATGAGGCTGACATGCAGAGTGGAAGACTCCTGTAGCTTACAGGTAACAGTACAGGTATAATCATAAGATTGAAAAGCTTTCTGTTATAGCCCTTAGATTAGAAAAGATTTCAAATTAAAGTAGAATATTAAGGTTACTTGTTTCCACCAAAAAAACACAAACAAACAAACAAAAAACCCATCAGTACATGTGTCTTTTCCATACCATCTCATTCCCAGTTCATTCCAGTAAAAATTTATTTCTGGATAAACTTACTGAACTGGTAGCTTCAGCTGACTGCAATTAAAACATCAAAGATGAATAGAGATGCTAGGAACTAATTTAATAAATGATTATAGAAGATAAAACCTTACTTCATGGTACATGTTTAGTATTTTCAAAATAACAGTCAAACAAGCAGGATGTGGGATTATCTGAGGGAAGCCACAATTAACATTCAGTGTTAACATTGTTAAATGAGAAGTGTTTGTCTCCTCCATTTTTCCTACAACTCAAAAACTTTTATAGCTCATGTAACATTCAATTAGACATCAAAACACAACAGTTTGTGCTGTATTTTGAAATCACTTACTTCAAATACTTTGATAATGTATTATGTCATATGATGGTGCAAAGAGTCTGAAACTATTTTTGTCAGGAGCAAAGAATTGTAAATTTTTATTTTATTTTATTACAGAAAATTTTGAAATTATTTAACTTTCACACAAGTATGACTTCTTCTGTGGAATGGAATTCCACCCCCTCACAGCTTTTATCCCCTGACTGATGAACCTTAGGGATGTTATTTTAGCATGTGTTGTTCCATCTGACTGGTCAGTTTTTAACTAAGTTCAGAACAGTTTTGCTCATACCAGCTGCCTACCTATCATTGCTGAATAAATAAACACTAGAAAGACATATATAATCCAAAAGTGGCTGGCTGATTACCACTTTAAGCTCCTTGTTTAGAAAGACAAATCCATTTCCACCTGGATGTGCTGACTGACATAAAGCTGGCTTCTGAAACATTTAACAAACTTAATTATTATTTCTGATCAGTGTTGCAGTTGTGACCAAATCTTACAAGCATCTTGCAACTCATGACAAAACTGCATGAATTACAACTTAGACTTTAACCTAGGACTACAAAATCAGATGTATAAAATCTTCTGTCAATTCAGATTATTTTTCTTCATATGGCATAAAACCTCCCTTTCCCAGGGAATTCTGTCAAACCAGGAATGTGAAAAACTATTTTGTACTGTTTAATTATAGATTTGATCCTTCACTAAGTTATTCCTTAATTAAAATGGATAAAATCCTTTTATGTAGGTTTCTGTAAAATTTACATGACAAGCTTGACAAAACTCAAGATGAATTTGCAAGCTATTTCAGTGTTGTTAAAGCTCTCCTGAGGGAGCTGCCAGGAGCTGGCAGCTCATGCAACAGTGGCTGATGAGACCTGGGCAGAACCAAGAATGGTAGCAACCATGTGCTCTCACAGAGCTAAAAGGAGCCCGTAGGCAGCATTAGTGATGTGTATTAAATCCAGCTGGCAGATGGCCACAATGGTGTTCCCTGGGGCTCAGTACTGGGGCCAATCCTGTTTAACATCTTTATCAATTATCTAGACAAGAGAATTGTGTGCACCATCAGTCAGTTCACAGAAGACACCAAGTGGGGCAGGAGTGTGGATCTGCTGGAGGGCAGGAAGGCTCTGCAGAGGGATCTGGACAGGCTATATTGTTGGGCTGAGGCCAAGGGTGTGAGGTTCAACAAGGTCAAGTTCCAGGTCCTGCACTTGGGTCACAACAACGCCGTGCAGCACTACAGGCTGGGGAAGAGTGGCTGGAAAAGGACCTGGGGGTACTGGTCCACAGTCAGCTGAACATGAGCCAGCATGCGGCCAGGTGGCCAAGAAGGCCAATGGCATCCTGGCCAGAAGTAGTGTGGCCAGCAGGACCAGGGCAGGGATTGTCCCCCTGTACTCAGCACTGGTGAGGCTGCACCTAAAGTCTTGTGTCCAGTTTTGGGCCCCTTATGACAGGAAGGACATTGAAGTGGTGAAGCATGTCCAGAGAAGCGCAGTGAAGCTGGGGAAGGGTCTGGAGCACAAGTCTTGGGAGAACCAGCTGAAGCAAGGGGTGTTTAAACCAGGAAAAAGGAGGCTGAGGGGAGACCTTATCACTCTGTAACTGCCTGAAAGGATGTTGTGGTGAGGTGGGGGTTGGTCTCTTTTCCCAGGTAAAAAATTATAGGACAAGAGAAAATGGTTTCAAGTTGCACCAGGGGAGATTTAGATTGGACAATAGGAAAAAAATCTTCAAGGAAAGGGTTGTCAAGTATTGGTACAGGCTGCCCAGGGAAGTGGTTGAGTCACCATTCCTGGAGGTATTCAAAAGACTTGCAGATGTGGCACTTAGAGACATGATTTAGTGGTGGACTTGTCAGTGTTGGGCTAATGGTTGCACTTGATTATTTTACAGGTATTTTCCAACCTAAATGATAAGATTTGTTCAGGAATACATTTAATGCAGGTAGGCCTCAGTGTGCTTAGACTGTATACATTACAAGAGGGTATACAATCCCAGGGATTCCTTTTTTCGAGGCCCCTCCTCAGAGGTGTCAGCTCAAGCTGTTTCTGTGTTACTGCACTGTGAATAAAATGCTTTAAGGAATGGGATGTCTGAGACTCTATTATGGGAAACCAAAGGCCGAGCTGGTAAGGAAATCTTGTCTGACTGCATGAGCATGTGATGTGCAGGGAGGGAAGCAAGTGGGGCTCCTGTCAGGTCATTGGAGTCACTTGCTGCGAAGGGTCTTTAGTCCCAGCAGTGAATGTGTCTGGTGTGGGAGTGTGACTGCCAGAGTGCTCCTGAATGGTCAGATGGAGGAAATTCCTTCATAGATTCTATGATGTAGGTCCAATACCTCGCTTAATTCTATTCTTAGAGTGATTCTCTTAAGCATATATAGCCTATGTAACCTAGTACAGTTTTGATCTTACGAAACTTCCTGCTCTGTTCCAAAGCTGAAGGTTATTTTAAACTCAGGAATGCTTCACACTCCTCCAGGAGCAACACAGGAGTGTTGCATTTTCTCACAGAGGTTATACTTTCACCATTGTCACACTTGTAGTGCTTAAACTGAAATAAATATGATCTGTTTGAAAACACAGGTGGAAATCATGGCAATATACCAAGGTAGATTAGGATAACACATAATAAAAGGGAGCTAGGAGCAGTGTCTGTCATTCATTGGAGCACTGAACATTGAAACACCCATTAAATTCACACTGCATCATGACAGCAGGTGGCCTTCCTTGGTAAATCTTGGTCTTCCTTCTTTTCTCAGTTAACACGCTTTTTGTTTCTCCTACTTCATTAAGTCATTCAGGAAGACAGGGGAAGTAAAATTCTAACTGGTTTCATTCAAGATATACAAAACTCAATCAGAAGACTTAGAAACTATTTGCAGTTTAAATAAATTGTCTTGTGTATTTTTTTTTAGAAAGCCACTTTTTTAGAAGCCACCTTTACCATTTCTAGAATTTGGAAGTCTCTACCTTTTCTTGTTTTTAACCTGAGATATCTTTAAGAGAATTTTTTTGGAACTTGCCTGAGTTTTCTTCCAGTTGCCAATGTTCCCCTGCCTCCAAAATGAACAGCCACATAACCTCCACATAGGTTTTCTTTAACCATTGTTTTCTGGATTTGTCAATCAATAAATGAATAAACATCCATAAAGCCTTTATGTGGGAGGTGTTCTATAAAAATGCAGCAATACATATCTGTTTTCTTCAGTGGCTAGTGAAAGGTATGATCATAAACATTAACATTCAGCTAAGATGCAGATAAACTAATAGAACATCCTAATTTTGTACACAAAAATGGAACAGTTCTGGAAAATTTTCCTGGCATTGGGTTATTAACTTAATATAGAAATTATTCACACTTTAATAAGATGGTAATTATTTTCAAGCAGAATCATGTTGCTACGTAACAATTCTTCATACAAACAATCTTGCAAAAAAATACATTATTATTTCTGTCAACTCTTCTGCAGAACAAGGGTAGTAATTACTTTTTATCTATAGTGATCCACAGAAACATGAAAATTAATGACTTTTAATTTTGATATTTACTTTGAAAACTCTATAAAATTGCAAAGATTACAGGACATTTTTGCTCTGCAACAGAATCTGAAATCTGCTTTTCCCAAGGACCACTTACTGTTTCTGTTTAATACGGGATGGGAAGAACAAAGCATCACAAATAATTTTTTGTTCTTTTTTTTTTTCAAAAGCATTTGACTCATGTTCTTAATGTAAATTGACACTTTTAACTTGCTTCATGTTGCAATTATGTCAGCACTTTCATCATAACAAATGCTTACCAATGTATTGGAAATAGCTCTCCAGGTTTTAGCAAACCAGCTGGCAGCTGCTGCATGTGTGGTTCTGACTGATTACCAGGTCCCTGCATTCGCCCAAGCCAGATGCAAGCAACAATAAACAGGTGGAGTAGGTGGCCACCAGAGAGAGGGAAATATGGGACTTGTTTTGATATTTCTGCTGGAATTCTGCTGTGAAATTCTTCTGGGGCACCTAACAGAAAGGCTCTGGTTTTTCAGTCCCCAGAAGCTGTGTGCACACGTGCATTCACATATCTGAGGTGGAACAGTGAAGTGCAAGAAGGGAATTTGACTGACGTTCCCCTTGGGAAAGCTAACATGTTCTATGATAGCTGTCAGGCTTTGAGAACTCCAGGATGTCACTTACAGAGTGTCATTACAAGAGTAATTGCAATTACTGGCACACAAAATAAGGTCTTCAGAAAAGAAGCACAAAAATCTAAATGCTTGTCTGAAAGATGATGGTAGGTCTTTCACATCTGTGGAGAAATTTGCTACAGATGAACATGGTTGCAACACCTTTTTTGTGTGTGTGTGTGATGCCGTGGTGACTTATTGCCTTTTCTTTTATACCCCTGTTCCGGTTTGGCCAAATTTAGAAATATATATATACTCTGAGAGAAGGCACAACCACCCCTCCCCCCACCAGGTTCGGGAAAAAAAAATAAATTTTCCTCGAAGGAAAGTGAAGAAGATAAAACTATTTATTTAACAAGCACACGGGAAAGGAAAATAATGTTAAATGGTAAAATCTTTCGCTGTAGAGGAAAAACCTGGGAAAGTGTTCGAGTCCTCCCTTGGGTCTCCTCGGAGCTGGGGCTTGGCCCAGGGCCAGGCCCTCTGTGCCCGGTGGAAAGTCCTCCCGATGTGCTCTGATGTTACAGCAATCAGGCAGTCCAGTAGAAAAGGGAGAAAATCCGAAATTCCAGAGAAGGAAAAGTTCAGCTCTCAGCCTCTCTCCAGAGAACAAGGAACTGCAAAAAAACTGGCCAAAAGCTGACTGGAAAAGCTGCCAGCCGGGTGCTTCCTCGCTCCCCCCTGCCCCAGCTGGAAAAAAAAACCTGCTATCTTTATGTGACCTTGAACAAGTTTCAAACTGCTTTGAGAAAGTTTTGCTCAGTTTTTTCTTCCCCCTCTCAGGCTCAGTTCAGAGGCATAGAAAGGCCAATAATTAATTTCTGGGCATAGGCAGCGATATGGGATACACATCATAAGGTCACCCCAAGACATTCCACCCCTTATCCCATATTGTTGGCTCAATGTCCAAACTAAGATATTCTAATTCTCCACACACATTAATACATATGTAAATATATATATGCAGCTATGTACAAACAGTGACAGTGACAATCAGCAAGCAGGGGTATACTGGCATTTCACACTACAGGTGGTTTTCACACAACAATCAGATCTCCCTGTGGTACACAACATGTTGTGCCATCTTTCTGCATTACCCACCATGTGCAACCAGGTCCCTGAGCAAAGACAACCCCATGGATGGGTTTGTCTGTACTCGAGGCAGAATTTATCCACACAGTCTTTCCTAACAGACCTCTGACATGCACTACTGGGACCTTATCTCCATCTGTTGTATGCAGGGATTCAGATTGGGCTGGACCAGCTCTATTGGTGGAACCTCGGGTGTTAACTAACCAGGTGGCCTTTGCTAGATTCTGTTCCCAATTTTTGAAAGTTCCCCCACCCAGTGCCTTCAAAGTGGTTTTCAACAATCCATTGCACCGTTCCACTTTGCCTGCAGCTGGTGCATGGTAAGGGATGTGGTACACCCACTCTATGCCATGTTCTCTAGCCCAGGTATTAATAAGGCTATTCTTAAAATGAGTCCCATTGTCAGACTCGATTCTCTCAGGGGTGCCATGCCTCCAAAGGACTTGCTTTTCAAGGCCCAGGATGGTGTTCCGGGCAGTAGCGTGAGGCACAGGGTAGGTCTCCAGCCATCCAGTGGTGGCTTCTACCATTGTGAGCACATAGCGCTTGCCTTGGCAGGTCTGAGGCAGTGTGATGTAATCAATCTGCCAGGCCTCTCCATACTTGTATTTGGACCATCGCCCACCGTACCACAGGGGCTTCACCCGCTTGGCCTGCTTGATCGCAGCGCATGTCTCACAGTCATGGATAACCTGGGAGATACTGTCCATGGTTATATCCACCCCTCGGTCTCGTGCCCACTTATAGGTGGCATCTCTGCCCTGATGGCCTGAGGCATCATGGGCCCATCGAGCTAGGAACAACTCTCCCTTGTGTTTCCAGTCCAAGTCTACCTGTGACACTTCTATCTTTGCAGCCTGATCTACCTGCTTGTTGTTTTGGTGTTCCTCATTAGCCCTACTCTTGGGGACGTGAGCATCTACATGGCGGACTCTCACAACCAGCTTTCTTACTCGGGCAGCGATGTCTTTCCACTCTTCAGCAGCCCAGATTGGTTTTCCCCTACGCTGCCAATTAGCTTTTTCCCACTTTTCTAACCATCCCCACAGAGCACTGGCTACCATCCATGAATCAGTGTAGAGGTAGAGCTTTGGCCACTTCTCCCTTTCAGCAATGTCCAGGGCTAGTTGAACAGCTTTGAGTTCAGCAAGTTGGCTTGATCCACTTTCTCCTTCAGTAGCTTCTGCAACCTGTCGTGTGGGGCTCCATATGGCTGCTTTCCACTTTCGTTTCATCCCTACGATGCGACAAGAACCATCGGTGAAAAGAGCGTAGCGTGTGTCTTCTGATGGCAGTTGGTTGTACGGTGGAGCTTCTCCAGCACGTGTCACTTGTTCTTCATCAGCAAGACCAAAGTTTTCACCTTCAGGCCAGTTGGTAATTATTTCCAAAATCCCAGGGCGATTCAGTTTTCCGATTCGGGCGCGCTGTGTGATGAGAGCAATCCATTTGCTCCATGTGGCATTGGTGGCATGGTGGGTAGAGGGAACCTCTGCTTTGAACATCCACCCCAGCACCGGTAGTCGGGGTGCCAGGAGGAGTTGTGCCTCAGTGCCAATTACCTCTGAGACGGCTTGGATTCCTTCATAGGCTGCCAAGATCTCCTTTTCTGTTGGGGTGTAGTTGGCCTCAGACCCTCTGTAGCTTCGGCTCCAGAATCCCAGTGGTCGGCCCCGAGTCTCACCAGGCACCTTCTGCCAGAGGCTCCAGGACAGGCCATGGCTTCCGGCTGCAGAATAGAGCACGTTCTTCACTTCGGGTCCTGTCCTAACTGGGCCAAGGGCTACCACATGAGCGATTTCCTGCTTGATTTGGGCAAAAGCTTGTTGCTGTTCAGGGCCCCAATGGAAATCGTTCTTCTTGCGGGTAACCAGGTAAAGAGGACTCACAATCTGGCTGTACTCGGGAATGTGCATCCTCCAGAAACCTATAGTGCCTAGGAAAGCTTGTGTTTCCTTCTTGTTGGTTGGTGGAGACATTACTGTGATCTTATTGATGACCTCAGTGGGAATCTGACGCCGTCCATCTTGCCACTTCACTCCCAGGAACTGGATCTCTCGGGCAGGTCCCTTGACTTTGCTCTTCTTAATGGCGAAACCAGCTTCCAGGAGAATCCAGATAACTTCCTCTCCTTTCTCAAACACTTCTGTTGCAGTGTTCCCCCACACAATGATGTCATCAATGTACTGCAAATGTTCTGGAGCCTCACCCTTTTCTAGTGCAGTCTGGATCAGTCCATGGCAGATGGTGGGACTGTGCTTCCACCCCTGGGGCAGTCGGTTCCAGGTGTACTGCACCCCCCTCCAGGTGAAGGCAAACTGAGGCCTGCACTCTGCTGCCAGAGGAATGGAGAAAAATGCATTGGCAATGTCAACAGTGGTGTACCACTTTGCTGCTTTGGACTCCAGCTCATACTGGAGCTCCAACATGTCCGGCACAGCAGCACTCAGCGGTGGAGTCACTTCATTCAAGGCACGATAGTCCACAGTCAATCTCCATTCTCCTTCCGATTTGCGCACAGGCCAGATGGGGCTGTTGAAGGGTGAGTGGGTCTTGCTGACCACCCCTTGGGTCTCCAGCTCACGGATCATCTTGTGGATGGGAATCACAGCATCTCGAGTTGTCCGGTACTGTCGGCGATGCACTGTCGAGGTGGCAATTGGTACTCTTTGTTCTTCCACCTTCAGAAGGCCGACTGCAGACGGGTTCTCTGATAGCCCAGGCAAAGTGTTCAATTGCTTAATGCCCTCTGTCTCCACAGCAGCTATTCCAAAAGCCCACCTGAGTCCCTTTGGGTCTCTAAAATACCCGTTCCGGAGGAAGTCTATGCCCAAAATGCACGGGGCCTCTGGGCCAGTCACAATGAGATGTCTCTTCCACTCATTTCTAGTCAGGCTCACCTCAGCTTCCACCAAGGTCAAATTTTGTGATCCACCTGTTACACCAGAAATAGAAACAGATTCTACCCCCACATGCTGCGATGGAATTATTGTACACTGCACACCAGTGTCAACCAAGGCATCATATTTTTGTGGTTCTGATGTACCAGGCCAACGAATCCACACAGTCCAAAAAACACGGTTTTCCCTGACCTCTACCTGGCTAGAGGCAGGGCCCCTCTATGCCTGGTTATCCTTCTTTCCCTGGGCCTGTATCTTAGAGGTTCCTTCATGGGAATTGGACATGCCGTCGTCTTTTCCATCATTTCCGGCAATTTGGCTACAGGCAACTGGAGCTACTTCCTTTTTGGTAGATCCTCCTTTCTGAGACTTGCGCTCCTTCAATTCACTCACTCGTGCTGCCAGAGCAGAAGTGGGTTGTCCACCCCACTTCCTCATGTTTTCCCCACTGTCACACAGGAAATTCCACACCTCACTTCGTGGGATGTACCTTCTCTCTGGGGAACGTCCGCGGAGAAGGCACTCTTTAATCTCCTGGTGATTCCTTTCCATCTTATCTTCCATTTTCTGCATACGTGTTTCCACAGCTGCAATTCTTGCATGTGTTGGGCCATGCACAGAGTCTGCATATGCTCGGAGCTTCACTGCCATATCTTTCACAGTCTCATTTGCACCGTAGTCTGGTTTCATTATTGCTAAAGCAGAAGCGTATTCTGGTGGCCCAAGCTGTATGAGTTTTCGCCACATGTATGGAATAACTCTGGCCCGGTCTGGACTCCTCAATCCTGGGTCATGTGTGAAGACAACCTCTACCACCCCTAGTTCTCTCAGGAGTTGGATCCCTTGTTCTATGGTCTTCCACGGGGTTTGCTGCATGTAGAGATCATCTCCACACATATATCTTTCCATCACGCCTGTCAAAACTCGTCTCCAGAGACTGGTAGAGTTAGCCTCCCTTTTCATCTCTTGGTCGATCACTGGATCTTGTGACAGGGATCCCAAATGCCTCGCTTCAGCACCGTCCAGCATCACATCATCACCTGCCGCATCCCAAATACGGACCATCCAACTTATTATGGATTCATCGGACCGTCGGGTGTAATCCTTTCTTAGGCTGTGAAGGTCCTTTATGGACATGGACTCAGTAATGGTTTCTGTGCCTGAGTCCGCTGGTGGTTTTGAGGTTCCTTCCCCTGCATCTTTTGAGGTTCCTTCCCCTGCATCTGTTTTGGGCTGGCTGTCTGGTTTATCTGCAGCCTGAGTGACTGGGGTGTCTGCAGGCTTTGCTGATTGATCTTCTTGCCTCTCTACCTTTACTTGCTGCTGCAGTGTGCGATAGGCATATGCCAAAGCCCAACATATTGCAAGGAGCTTGTTCTCATTAGAATTGTCATTGTATCTCTCTTTCAGATATTTTCCCACCTCAGCTGGTTTCTGAATTTGTTCAGATGGGAAATCCCAAACTATCGGGTCAGAGAATTTCTTTAGGGTTTGGCCGATGTCCTCCCATTCCCCACACCACTCAGGATTTTCCACCTCTGGGTCAGGTGTCTCAGCAGTCACCCTGGAAATCTGAGCTCTTATTCTAGAGAAGCTGTGAATCATGTAGAGGAAGATTACCAGATTAAATACCAGGAGGGTGGTCTCTTTAACATCCAGGGGATACTGAACATTCTCAAAAGATAACCTATCAAATTTAAAGGCAAGGGAAACCCCATCTCCTCCTCCTCTAACAATCTGGGTGCAATTACTAATAAATTCCCAAAACAGGCTACTGAAGCTAGGACTGGGGTTAGGACGGAGAAACCACTTATCATACACACGTCGAACAGCTGCCTGTACCTCTATCAACTTCTTATAAATCATTATCACTGAACACAGCAAAATAGAAATCCTGATTCGTCACCCTTCTCTGTAAAATTTACATATCAAGGACAAGATTGGAGCAAGTTGTGGATAGGCAAACAACCCTAGGGACCAAAAAAGCACTAGTACCTCAATGAAGCCTAAGGACCAGAAAGACATGAGTACATCGAGCCAGAGAGACATTATGAGCTCAGCCAGCATGGTGACTATTTTACTCCAACACAGAATAAGTAAATTCAACCCAAAATGTAATTAGCACAAGTTTTTTCACTTTCCTTCGAGCCACACAGTTGGGCGCCACTAAATTTGTTCCGGTTTGGCCAAATTTAGAAATATATATATACTCTGAGAGAAGGCACAACCACCCCTCCCCCCACCAGGTTCGGGAAAAAAAAATAAATTTTCCTCGAAGGAAAGTGAAGAAGATAAAACTATTTATTTAACAAGCACACGGGAAAGGAAAATAATGTTAAATGGTAAAATCTTTCGCTGTAGAGGAAAAACCTGGGAAAGTGTTCGAGTCCTCCCTTTGGTCTCCTCGGAGCTGGGGCTTGGCCCAGGGCCAGGCCCTCTGTGCCCGGTGGAAAGTCCTCCCGATGTGCTCTGATGTTACAGCAATCAGGCAGTCCAGTAGAAAAGGGAGAAAATCCGAAATTCCAGAGAAGGAAAAGTTCAGCTCTCAGCCTCTCTCCAAAGAACAAGGAACTGGAAAAAAACTGGCCAAAAGCTGACTGGAAAAGCTGCCAGCCGGGTGCTTCCTCGCTCCCCCCTGCCCCAGCTGGAAAAAAAACCTGCTATCTTTATGTGACCTTGAACAAGTTTCAAACTGCTTTGAGAAAGTTTTGCTCAGTTTTTTCTTCCCCCTCTCAGGCTCAGTTCAGAGGCATAGAAAGGCCAATAATTAATTTCTGGGCATAGGCAGCGATATGGGATACACATCATAAGGTCATCCCAAGACAACCCCTTTTATACCTTTTGATAACTTCTGTATTCTTAGTGCTTTTTAGCCTACAATCTTAGACTTATTTGTCAAATAAGACTAAACATTTTAGAAGCTTTGTACTTAGGGATGAGAAAGCCCCAGACACCAAGGTCCTCTCCAGAACACATTCTGTAAACTAAGATAGGACCATCCAGGGGAAGGTTCCTTGGGGAGGGGGTTCATTCAAGCCTCTCATTGGGGAATTTTTGATAGATATGCTAATTAGTAAAACCTATAATGTTATGCCAGATCTTTTAGGGGTGTGCATTGTTGTGTGCATTTCGGTGCATTCCACCTGGACATAGTGCACCTAAGGATCCTTAAAATAAATACCAAGGTAAAATCCCTTTTTCCCTTCTAACTGTGTTTGATTCTTGATTTTAAGACCAGAAAAAGGCATCATGTGTTTTCTAACATTGCTTTTTATTTACATAAATTCTTCATTAATAGATGAAAAAAACAGTTAACAAAAGCATAAGATGTACTGTTGTGTTTTCACCTTTTCTGTTTTACAGACATGCAACTTGCAGCACAAGGTGTTAAAAATAAAATTCTCAAAGATCCTAGCAGGAATGTCCTACAACATGAACTGGGCATCAAGCAGAGGCTCTAAATTGGTGCCAAATGAACTGGTCTGAGTACACTAACTAGTAACAGAGGCCTCAAAAACTCCTCTCTAAGACACAGAGCTAATTAACATGGAGTTACAGTGCTTCAAGGCTGTAGGGGTTTCTCTGTATGGTCTCATATTGTGGTTTGCTTCATGTTGACTATACCACAGATAACTCAGGTGCATACAGACCATAGTACTGCACTGTGCTATGTGGACATATTTTTAGATATATCTTTTGACACTAAGTTCATCAACAATAGAAACAAATAAACAGGAACCCCCTGTGCAAGAGGAAGTGAGGCTTTCAGTTCTCTATGAAAATTTGGCCTTTGATGTTTGTAGTGGGTTGAACCTGAGTTGATGGACAGTCTTTTACACTAATGACACTTCTCACAATTTACATATTCAAACAGCACGGAAAGGCAGGAATTGCCTTTTCTTCTAGCTCACCTGCTGGAAGGTGGAGGGGGCCTTGGAGCCTCCGGGCTCTGCCGGCCCGGGGCGGGCCGGGGCCCCTACCCCCTCCCCTTTTCCAACGCCACAGCATAGACCCTGGGCTGCTGGGGGGGGCGAACTATTCCAGAGCCACAGTCAGCTAAAACCAGCCATGGACTGCTACACAGCTAAACCCATCTGGCGCGGTTTCCTGGGACCGGCGGGTCCTTATCCTCTCCTCTCCATACAGAGCTGGCGGAGCCAACAGGAGCCGGCATAGCCTCCTGTCTGCAGCCAGCACACTTTGCGCTGAACTGAAGAAGACAGCAGCACAAAGGGAGCGAGGCTTTCTCCACCATAAAGCCTGAACAAGAACACTCTTCAACATGGCGGTCTCAGAGTCAGAGAGAAAGAGAAAGTGAGTCACGTGAGACGGAGCTGAGCATGGTGACGGGAGAAAAGAGGGCGGTGCCGCGATTCTCGCGCATAGCTTAAAAACCTTCTTGCATGCCGTGGTAAGAAACTGTAATACCACAAACTGTTTGTCTCTTTAATCCATTTGAAGTACATGGGGGGATGAAAAATTCACGTGTGGCCTGTGGAAATTGTGAAGAGTGCCTATGCCAGGCTATATAGAAGCATTGAAAGGCTTTTTAGAGACTTGTGGCGAAGAAAGCCTTTGTATTCAGGCCAAAATAACTCATCCTTAAAAAGATTAATAACCCCATGTGATAGCCTATGTTTGGCAGTGTGAAGGAACTGTGAGATTTTCATGGAAGAGATGTTTTACACCACAGCAGATTGTTTCTTTCCGGGTGGGTCTGCTGTTGGTGGCAGTTTGAGAACTATGTGCAGCTGAAGAAAACCCTTTTTTCCTTAAGCATATGAAAGAGACTTATCAAGAACTGCAACACTAACTAAAATCCCATGTTCTGTTACCCTTTGTGTGAGTTGGGTAAAAGGAGGAAAGTGCTGGAAAGGGGGAGGGGGTTTGCTTTAATTTCTTGTTATTTCTCTTTACTTTTAATTCTATTAGTAATACAACTCTTTCTTTGTACTGCAACTGTTTAAGTTTTCTGCCTGCTTTGCTTTCTCCTAATTTTTATCTCACAGAAGGAAAATAAGTAAGTAATAGATATTTTGAACCAAACCACTACACTTAATTAGTGTTTCTGCCCAGTTTCTAAACTAAACCCACTACAGTGTTTTACAGTATCCCTTTAAATGTTTGTTATTTGAAATGCACCGAATTTTAAGCCTAAGACCTTAAGAAACTTTAAATTATTTAACACTCATCAAAAATTCTTACCCAGATGAGAAAAGAAACCCCATAGTTTTACTCCCTTACAAAGTTAAATGGTAAATGAAAAAGCCTTTAATGTTCAGAAATAATGATAATTAGCACTTTCCTGACCCTTACATGCAAACCTTTATACTTATATGTAGCTCCCTTAGTACACACAAGTTCAGTCACGTGACTCAGTAGCCTCTGAAAAACATCAGTACTAAGCATGTAATCATAATGTGCACATTCTGTCTGTGACACAGCTTATCGGAGGTTTGCTTTACAACACCTGACTACCTGTATACATCTAGATGTACATACATTTGCATGAACACTATTATACTTAGAGCTTCCAGGTGTATGAAAAAAGATGTTTGACAAATCATGTGCAAAAAAGAATAGGAGGGAGCATATGTTCTCTTGTAAATAATTCATGGATTTTCTTGCTCCTGTTCTTCAGCTAATTTGGAGTGCTTTGGAGGATTTTCCTTCCTATTGAAAATGTACAAATGCCTTGCAAATCATCTCAGATATTACAGTACCCAGTACCATGCCAAAGGATCACAAAGTAAAGTTCATCTGCCTGCTGATTCAATAATCTTGGGATAAAGATGATAGGAAATCAAGGATTACACATAATAGTCTTTTGGCATCTTGTCTTGCTCAGGGATATCAGCTAATGGGCTGAGATTCTTAATTCCACAGATCACAGAGTCTGTGATTGGTGGATAAAGTTAGAAACGGTTAATTACTACAGAACATCTTATTGAGAGCTCACAACCACAGAATTTTCATGGCATGAGCCCAAGGGATCTACCACATTGCTTCTTGCGCTTGCTTCTCAGCACATAAATTTATCAGTCCCTATCAAGTACTAAAAGCCTCAGTGCTTTCAGGACTGTTTGGATAATGCTACATAAGAGGCAGGATGCAAGCAGTTCTCCTGTTTGTTGTGAGTGTAGTAACAGCAGAGGACACCTACACTTTTCAGTTGTGGTTACCACCCTTTAACACTGCAAAGTAAAATGTTAAGCTCAGAAAAACAGGAAAGTGTGGGAGAGAGCATGGAAGAGGCTCCTTTCTGTGCTCCTGCAAAGTGAAGACAATTCGATTGATTGAGAGAATTCAAATATAACTATAAATAATTTATGCAGCAAAGGAGAAGTGGCTAAACCCCAGGACCAGGCCCGACTATTACCAGGGCCTGTCATTACCCAGGTTAAAGGAGCTGCAGAGAGAGCACTTTTGTTAATGCCTTCCAAAGCCCCAAAAATTAATTACACAACTATTAAGCAATCTCCCCAAAAACCTTTTATAGATTTTGTGGAGAGGCTCTGGCAAGCTATTGGGAAGCAAGTGACCAGCCAGGAAACACAGAAAGGACAATTAACAGAGGTAACCCAAACTAATGCAAACGACATCTACAAGAGGATTATTCTTGGGCTTCCCTTCAATCCGCCTCCCACATTGGACTTGATGGTTGAGGCCTGTACAAAGCTTGCAATTTTGGAGCCCGAGGTAAAAACAAACAGGGAGTTACAGGGGCGGCTGAGACTGTGGTGGTGGCAGGGGACACAAGACCTAAAAGAGAACTCATTTGTCACCACTGTGGGAGGAAAGGCCATTGGGCCAGGGACTGCAGGGCACCAGCCCCAGTTAATAATGAACGAATGGAGATTGTTTCCCCAGGACCATCCCAGTAGGGAAACTGCAGAGGCAGTGCAGAACAGCCCCACGCATGGACACAAATGAGGTTGTTCCTACACCGGACATTTGGACTCCTGGACAAAGCTTGGAGGTGACCAGCAACCACACACAGCACTTTGAAACAACCAGCTGGCAGGTAGTTGTGGTAACCCTCCAACACAAAAATACCAACCCGGATATGGACACTTACATTCTTGTTTTAGGGGACACTAAATGAACACCTCCAGAAATTGAAGTCTCTTCCGAGATTACTAAGACCGATCCAGAGGGAGGCTTCAGTTTGCTGGCGCAATGTGTCCACCCCCATTCTTCCTACTAACAGGGCAGTGCCATCACCCAGGCCATTCCAATGCCTTGTGCCCTGCCCAGAGACAGGAAAACACTTGCCGTATACTGGACAAAGGTGGTAGGAAGAGGAAAACCCCTGATGGAGTGCAAACTCCATCAGGGCGAAGATAACGTCTGTATCACAGGGATGGTGGACACAGGGGCAGACATGACCATCATTCCCAGCACCGAATGGCTGTCACAATGGGAGCTGCAGCCTGTTAAGGGCGTTGTCACCGGTATAGAAGGGCCCATATTGGCTAAACAAAGTAAGAGAGTCATTCAGATTGAGGGACCAGATGGGCAATTGGCCTCAGTACGCCCGTTTGTGTTAGACATTGGCTTCACCCGATGGGGAAGGGATCTCATGTCCCAATGGGGAGCTAGGGTTGAAATTCCCCGAAAGCCCCAGGTTTTTAACTGCAGCTACTGTGGAGAGCCCCACTCAGGCACTAAATTGGAAAACTGATTCACAAGTTTGGGTGGATCTGTGGCCGCTATATAGGGAGAAATTAAAGGCGCTCAATGCACTTGTGGAGAAGCAATTGACAAAAGCGAACATTGTGCCAACCAACAGCCCTTGGAATTCCCCGGGGACGGACAGGTGGTGCCTCCTCCATGACCTGCAGAAAATAAATGATGTGATAGAGGACATGGGACCTCTTCAACCAGGGATGCCTTCCCCATCAATGCTCCCCCAAAATTGGAATCTGGCTGTCATTGATACAAAGGACTGTTTTTTCCAAATTCCCCTACAACTGGACAACGCCCCGCGCTTTGCGTTCTCAGTTCCCTCCATCAACCGGGAAGCTCCCATGCGGCGTCACCATTGGCAGGCGTTGCCACAAGGCATGAAGAACAGCTCAACCATCTGCCAGTGGTACGTCGCCAGTATTCTGTCCCCCATCCACAAACAGGCCAGCAAAGCCATCATCCATCATTTATATGGATGATGTGTTGATCTGTGCCCCAAACAAGGAATATCTGGACTGGACGTTACACATCCTATCAAGGCCCTAGGAAATCAAGGCTTTGAATTGCAACCAGAAAAGGTACAAAGAGTGAGCCGTGGAGATACCTTGGCCTTAAGATTACAGAGCACTCCATCACACCTCAGCCATTGGCCATCAGTAATAACCCCAAGACCCTACAGGAGCTACACCAACTGTGTGGGTCTCTTAACTGGGTAAGGCTATGGCTGGGCATCACAACAGAAGACCTCGCCCCTCTTTTTAATCTTTTGAGGGGGAATGACGAACTGACCTCCCCGAGGATCCTCACAGATGAGGCCAAAGTATCAATCAGAAAAGCACAGGATGCTTTATCTTCAGAACAGGCTCACCAGAATAGGTTCACCAAGTCTTCCTTTCCAGCTCGCCATCCTGGGAAAGGTGCCACACCTACATGGCCTCATGTTCCAGTGGGACAAAGGGCAGAAGGACTCCCTCATAATCATTGAGTGGGTGTTCCTTCCACACCAACTGTCCAAGAGGATCACCACACCACAAGAACTAATGGTGCAGCTTATTATGAAGCTCGGCTCCACACCCTGGCAGGGTGTAATCTTACATGCATTTACTTACCAATCACAAATGAATCATTGGAATACCTCATACAAAATAATACAAATTTGCAATTCGCATTGGACAGTTACCCTGGACAAATTTCGGTCCATTACCCTAAACACAAATTGTTCAATTCGACATTCAATTTATTTCCAAAAGAAATCCAAAGCTGCAAACCTCTCAGTACTATGACTATTTTACAGATGGTTCAGGGAGATCCTACAAGTCAGTTGTGACTTGGAGGGATCCCCAGACACAGAAGCGGGAGTCTGATGTCGAGGTGGTTCATGGATCACCACAAGGTGCTGAGCTAGCAGCCGTTGTCAGAGCACTTGAGAGATTTAAGGGACCTTTCAATCTGGTTACTGATTCGGCCTATGTTGCCAGGGTAACTGCAAGAGCTGAGAATGCTCTTCTAAAAGAAGTATCCAATAAAAAAATATTGCCAAAATCTGTTCCGTTCCAGAAAACCCATCAGCCATCCAGTAAATGGAATTCACAGGACCTCAAAAGTATACATCCTGGCTTGTTACAGCAATAGTGTGGCCAGCAGGACCAGGGCAGTGATCATCCTGGCACTGGTAAGGCCACACCTCAACTGATGTGTCCAGTTTTAGACCCGACAAGATGGACATTGAGGCGTTGGAGCAACAAGCTGATGAAGGATCTAGAGCACAAGTCTTATGAGGAGTGCTTGAGGGAGCTGGAACTGTTTCACCTAAAGAAAAGGAATCTCAGTGGAAACCTGAAAGGAAGGTGTATCCAGGTGGGAGTTGGTCTTTCTCCCAAGTAACAAGTGACAGGAGAGAGGAAATGTCCTCAAGTTGCACCAGGGAAGGTTTAGATTGCATATTAAGAAAAAATGCATCACTGGAAAGGTTATCAAGTGTTGGAACAGGCTGCCCAGGGAAGTGGCTGAGTCCTCATTCCTGAAGGTATTTAAAAACATGTAGGTGTGGCACTTTGGGGACACGGTTTAGTAGTGGACTTGGCAGTGCTAGGTTAACAGTTGACTTATGATAATCTTAGAGGTCTTTTCCAACCTAAACAATTCCATGATTTGCTGGAATTTTTTTTTGTTTTTTAAGAAAAACTTGAGAGCAATGCAAATTTAATAATAAAAATGTGAAGCAATAGAATGAGAAGAGATAGCTACAGAGCAGTGAAAGGAATGAAAAAGTATAGCATATTTTAATTGGGAAGAACAGGAGTGAAGCTGTCTGCTTCTATCTACCAGCAGCAAACAAATTGGTAGAGTCCCCAAAGCTCACAGGGGCATGTAAGGAAGAGCCTTCTCTTCCCAGAAAAGAAAATTTCAGGCCATGCAATTGAATTAAGCAAATAATGAGAAAGCAAGTAAGTGCTCAGGAGTTCAACACAGCTCCAACAGGAGGAAATACTTAATTGAACAAAGGATGCCTCTGCATCACAGCTCCTTAAGCGGTTACTGTGTTCAGCTCACTGTCAGCTAGTACTGTCTGAGCTGGCCCCAGGGTGTGTGAAGGCACCGCAAACTGGCAAGCTGAGCTGCACTTGGCATAGCAAAAAGACAGGTCTTCAACAGATGGGGAAAAAATTGTGAGAGATAGAAAACCCAAAGTATAAATATTAATAGCACAACACTGGCTCTTTTTCTGCATAGCCTGCAAGAATTTCACTACTAAACTTGGATCTGAAGTGTAGCTGCTGACCAAGTCTTCATGAGACAGGAGCTGGAAAAATTTTGCATCTAC
This sequence comes from Corvus hawaiiensis, assembly GCF_020740725.1. Classification (NCBI taxonomy): domain Eukaryota; kingdom Metazoa; phylum Chordata; class Aves; order Passeriformes; family Corvidae; genus Corvus; species Corvus hawaiiensis. The sequence goes on along the minus strand of NC_063218.1, from coordinate 42,789,499 downwards.
TGGCAAAACAGGCACGATGTGTCCTATTTGAATAGCATTGTCAGCATGGCATCAATGTCACCATGGTGCTGTCATTTTACTACAGCAGAAAGAACACAAGATATATAGGTTGTTATGAGTCACAACAGTAAGCCTGAACGCTGATCCCTTCAAAACACATAATCTAACCCTGCATAATCTGTATACTTTGGTTTTACCTATTTGATTAATGAGGAAAATAATATTTATTTGCTTGACACATAGGGCCACTGAGACTAAAGGTTAGATTTGAGATACTTTATTTCATTAAAGTCACTCCCAAGGGGAGACTGTTTCAACCAATTAATCTTTCACTCCCTTAACTCTGGTGAAAATGGGCCCGCCTTGTCTCATCACCTCTGCTTCAGCCCTCAGAGCCACCCAAAGGTGGATTTCACAACTCCACTGTACATCACAAGAAATGGTTCCCTGTCCTCATGGGGCTCTGAATGATGGTGATAAAAGACATGTTAGAACAGGCAGTCATACATTGGGATACCTAAGCTAGCTGTCCCTGCTGTAACAAAAGGAGAGTGAAAAAGCAGGCTAACAACTACCAGAGAGTTTTCTCTCTTTGATGTCCAGCAGCGTTAGGACACATTAATTGTTGCCTTATATTTCCCCAGATGCTGGCTTAGCATTCCAATTAACTTGCCTCAAGTTTTAATGATTGTGTCATATGACAGAATGTAAACTCTAGTCATGTTGTTTTGAGCTGTCTCAAAACCTTGGGGATGGGTGCAAAAACTCAAGCTTTTTTGTCCCTTTATGACTTTATTTCTCTCTGTAGCAAGATGGTTTAGATTACAGTCCATTATTTCATAAGCAGCACTGTTTCAGGGTTCAAATACCTTTCCTGGAGCACTAGTGAGAAAGGCTTGTGGCACTCAGAGTCATTTCTCTTTCAGATATTAGAAACTGCACCATTCTCTCGCTCCTATTGGACTGAATGTCATTGATTTTGTTCAGTTTCTGCCTCTAATCTTTGTACATCCACATATTTTAGTGATATGCCAAAAAAGTTCCCAGCAGGATATGGAACTGTGCCTCCTTACAGAGCTTTCAATAAACTTTTCATCTGTAAAGAAACTCCAAGATAAATGTAGGAAGAGAAGACAATAAGGACAAAATTTAGGCTCTACAAGATAACTACACAATAAAGCTGTTTATCGCTGGTATCCACTAGGCATCTTATCAACTCAATTGGCTTCTATCCTTGCTAATCTTTTACCCTGAAATGATAGGATTTTTCAAAGCTAAATAGTAAAAAAATCCTGGCTGTTTCTGTCCTTGACATTTTTGGTAAAGGACTTCCTTTATAGATAGATGCTCCTGTGCTCCAGATCTATTCACTTATGCTCTGTGGAAGAGGGAAGAAGAAAGAGGCCAGTTGTTTGTCTGAATTGCTGTAACATTCAATTTTACTGTGCATATTAGGATTCTTTCAAGATGCCGGTATTTTGGATCAGAGTCTGTGCAGCAGGGAGGACGCAAGCTGTTGTCTTGGCACCTGTGCTCAGATACTCTTTAGTGAGAACATAGAAGACAATTTCTTCAAGCTATGCATGAATCCTATTACCATGGTCAGTTGACTATACTGATGTTAAATCAGCAATTAAGTCTGACAAACAGTGACAGTATCTGTATTGTCAAGGCAGTCCTCCTAATGGAAAAAAGATGCTATTTTTTGTCAAAGTGGAACGGCATTTGTTAAGGACAACCTAACATAAACTAGAATATCCAAAGCAACGCTGCTACACTTTTGTGGGCTTCTTGTAAAGCCAGTAGAAATGGGTGCAAATCCACATAAGCCTTTAATTGATGTAAATAAAATATAGGTTATAATTGAAATAAATGTGTAAATGCCTAGAATAACTGCACATGTTAACCCCTTCAGAGGGGCTAACTTTATGTTTATAGAACTAAATAAGAACTTGCCAGGTATTTCACACCCAGCTGATGCATATTCATTCCTGTGACCAAGGCAGTCCCCGGGTTTCAATAATAGTTATACTCTCTGGCACAGAAGAGCACTGGAATTGGAGCTGTGAAAAGGTGCTAAAAGCACCGATTTACACATCTTAGTTTACCATACTCCCAAATTCTGGCCCCTTCTGTAGTGAAATGGGGTTAACTTTTAGTGTAAGAAAATTTCTCATGTTTTTTAACTTTCAAAAGCAATATACTGAAAAGGGCTGCAACTGAGAAGCTGATCTATTAGTTCGTGAACTGTGCTGTGCTTAAACCATCCACATTTGGAAGCCTTCTTTTTGTCATGTTTGCATAGATATGACAGAATTTACAAAATCCATTTATACGCCATTTGTCCTGCAGTGCGGTCTTTACACTTTGTTTTGACTGACAGTCAAAAAAAAAAAGTATATCGTTGTGGAGCAAAAGAGAAGGAAAATCTTTTCATGAAATGAATGAATAATATGACCTACTTTCTAAGTGTACAAAAATGGGGAGATTAACATTTTCCCACCTTCCTGAGGTGTTCTCAGGTTTTATAAATCAAGAACGTGCTATGGAAATATAAAATATTATGTGGGATTCTGCAACCTAGATAAAGCTACCCTGCCAGTTATAGGTATCTGTGGACTCTTACGTTTCTTTATCTGAGAGTTTCTGAGATTTTTGTATCTGAAGCAAAAATCTGTCCACCTATGGCTTCTACAAAGCCAGTGAGACCTTACAGAAGTGAATGAACTATTCTTGAAAATTTTTTCTTTCACAAATGCAAGGCTTTGTCACTTAAAAAAACACAGGGGTTTTTTTTTTTAACCTCTGGAATTGACATATGTGAGGTAAAAACACACTAAAGACAATACACTTTAGTTTTCCCAGAAAGTAAAATCACCAAGGTCTATAGATAGAAGTAAAAAACAAATCTATATTAACAGAAAAGATAAGCTCTAAGCCTCCTATTTGAGAAAATTTTACACTGGAGTAAAATGCCATTGAAAGTACCTTCATCATAACCTTGAAGAGTCAATGTTTGTATTATTTAGAGATGTTGACTAACTGTTCAGCTATGTACATCCAGAGGCTAATGCCCATAAATCGTGGGTGAATACAAAAGATCTATTTAAAAATCAAATTTGAGTTACAGAATATCCAGAAAGACCAACACAACTATTAGTTTTTAAAACCATCATTTAAATGGCTTGAGATCAACTTAGTTGTAGTAGGACACAACTTGAGGAATAAAGACTTTGAGCTTATTACTGTTCTTATCATTAAATTTTCTGAGGAAATATTGATAGATTTGAGTAGTCTTAACATACCTGTAAATTGAGGCTCTTTACTTACATGTGCTTTTTCCATGAAAGGGCTCACTTGGAAGCCCTGCAGAAAAAGAAAATTAATCTTGCCACTTTCCCAGTTCTTCAGTAGGATACTATTTACTTTGGAGTGCAAGAGAAAAGTTCTTATTTAAAAACTTCTAATTATGAGCTCTCGTTTGTCAAACCATGTTAGTTAGTGTTTAATGCTGGGGTCAAAGATAAGCCCAAGAATGCTTTGCTGACTAGGAGTTTGCACTCAGACCTGAGTCATACCATCTGCTGGCCAGTTACTCTTGTGGCAAATATGTACATTCCATCTAGCTGTGTAGATATGTGTATTCCTACTTTCTATTAGGAAAAAAAAAAAACTCAGAAACTCTTAAGTTGTGCAACAGGAAAATTAGGCATACACTCAAATCTCAGACTGAAATAGCTCATTGAGGACATTCGACTGTTCTGCAAAAAAGGCTTGTTATTGAAATAGACTGATAGAATCTGTGCAGTCAATAGTTTCCTTTCCAGGTAATTGATTACCTGCATCAAGCTTCCTGAATTCCTCATAGACCAAAGGCCTTGGAGAATCCATTTAACTGTTGTGCATATTTTAGTTTCCTGGTCTATTGACCAGTACAGTAGCATTAATTTGCCTCTGCAGTTTTCTCTTGACTTGATCCACAGCTGCCTTGTAACCCCTGAAAAGAAGTCTTTTTTTAATGAAGATAAGACATCATCAATTTTCTAAAGAGCAGAGTTAAATTCTTCCAAGATTCACTTCTTTATTTTCTGTATCAGCACCCATTTAGAGAACTATTTTTAACTCTTCCAGGATTGATCTATAGTAATCTCCTTAGTACACCTTAATTCAGAGAACTTTCTGACTGTGTCCAAAAGGCTAAATCAAAACTAAAGGCTTTCAGATGTGTCTTACCATTATCAAAGTACAAACAAACCCAAATCCTACCTTTAGTCCTCAGTCCATTTAGGTTATTTTCCTTTCCCTCCCCTTTAAACCTTCCAGGCCTTGCGAAGACAGCTAGGAATACTGCTAGAAGAAAAGGAAGAAAGGAGAAAAGCTTTGTTACATCCCTCTTTGCCCAAAGACTTATAATGTAATTATTTGGGTTGGAATGGACCTTAAGGATCATCTAGTTTCAATTCCTCTGCCATGGGCAGGGACACTTTCTACTAGAGTTTGATCATTTTAAAATAATGAATAATAAAACCTCCCCAATTCTTGCTGTCACTCCTGGTAGTGGCTCTAAAGCTTTTTTCACCTAATACTGTAGTGTTAGTTATCAGGCTTTAGTGGTATCAGTCTTTAGCGTGGCACCTCAAAGGGTGACTCTAGTAGTTCCTATTTATAGCATCCTTTCAACGACTGAAAGGGTAGCGACTCAGGCATTTTATGAAGACTTATTAGGCAACCTACAACAGATAACAGCAGTAGAACAATTAGCTACATTCATCAAGATCACCTGAACAAGGAACAGCATGTCAGACACATTTGTATCCACTTCAAAAGAGAATATAAATCTCAATATGTAAGTTTAGAAGACTTATTAGACTTTCATGCCTTGACAAGTGTTTCATTTTATTCTACACAGCAATGAGTTACTGACATGCAGTTATTTCTTTCAGTCATGGAAACGAGCCAGGTTTTTTTCAGTCCTGTGTCTCCTGGCCTAGCGTTAGAAAAGAGGATTCATATAACAGTGTGTAGAAAGGGGTAAAAAATGCAGGTACACTGAAAAGAAACAGTTGCACACAGGACCTGACAGAGATCAGTTCAGAAAGTCTGTTATTTATTAATGTTGTGAGTCTCCAGATTTTCCTCCCTTTCTGAAAAACATGGTTAGGAAGACAAGATTAGCACCAGCATTTCCAAGCTACAGTTCATCCTGTAAGATTAAAAAAATTAACCACTTTTGCATCACACCCAATTAAAGGTAGATTAATAAATTGGAATACACTAAATGCTAGAGGCAATTTTTTAAGGACACCTGCACTTACTGAAGTGAGACACTGAGATAAAGAAGTATTATGCAACCTATGTTGAGGTCCTTGTTCATCACAAATTACCTGAAAGACTGAGGAAATCACTTTGAACAGGCATTGATTCCAAGAGCATTTATTCTGTAAGGTAGCTGAGCAAGCTTGAAGTAGGATGCTCAACTATTCCATTGGGTTTAGTATGATTTGTAGTAATAATGTAAACATCTCAAAGCTCAGTCTCAGTAGGCTTTTTTAGCAATGTTGAATATCCAAAGCTACCAATTCAAGTAGCAGTTACTTGTCATAAACTTGCACAGATCACTTACCAAACCAGTGTCAGAAATGAGAAAATAGTTCAAAGATCACTGATCTTACTATAGTCTAGTAATATTTCATTAAAAAGACTAAACATTACAAAGCTACACAAGCAAATAAAGGGCACAGATATCTTCCTTATCAAAAGGGAGAAACAGGTGACAAGAAACATCAATCTGAAATGAAGAAAGCACCACAGAGACATTTATGTGTGCCATTTACTTTAATTAGTAAGCGGCTATCTGCTGCTCTAACAAAAAAGACACTTCAACAAAACAGAATGAACCTGCATGACTCCCTTGGGAAATGCAGAGCAAAATAACTTTCCTATTAAAAGGATATAAAATTCAGCAGAAAAAAGACAAAGACAGAAAGGATAAAAAATGCACCCTCAACAAAATATTCAAGTAAACTACAAGATTAATACTGTACAAATGTAATAATTTGAGAATACAAACACTTTCTCCACATAATCATCACAATCACACCTGGGAAGTGCTTGTTAATGTTGCAGCAGATGACATAATTTCTATTAAAATTTTTAAAATAGTTTTAAATATTTTAAATGGCAAAGAAATCTATTAAAAGAAAAACTGTTTTTCTTGCTAAGAACTTCAAGTAATTTTACTGGACATCTAATTTAATTATCTGAAAATTATTAATTTTTCTTTTTTCTCAGTATCTTTCCTTATGATTTTGTCATATGGGAAGAATCATACTGCTGGGGGAATTACTGCTCTACCTATGTACTGAACAGCACCAATTCCAGTGTAGCCACAGCTCACTGACTTCCTTTTAGTATGGAACTTGCACCTGCCAGTGCAAGACACACCAATTTTAAGACTTTGGCCTTGCTTTTTCCAGCACCGCATCAAGAGAAGTGCTAACTCACTTGCTTTTGAACTTCTCACTTATACATTCTGGTTTTAGTCTTTGCTTTTCTCAGTCTTGGAGTCAAGTAAGAATGCCAGCACTTCAGTTCATATTTCTGTAGGGAATGTTAACATCCTTTTACCTTTTTTTCTTGATTGGTTATCTTTTAAACCATAAACATGTACTACAATACAAATTACTCTCTCGTTACCCACAGTAGATTGTTTGTGCTTGGATAAAACAACAAAATCAGGGCTGTTATCTCCCTAGAGAGTGTAGTCCAAATGTTCAAATTTCAATGAGGCGTCTGTAGTCATCCGTTTGATGTAAGCCCTCGAACTTCATCCAGGAGTTACAAAGGGGAGAGATGAGCAGAGAAGTTGAGGGGAGCAGTCACTGGGGACTGGGGATACTCTTTACTGAGTTACATGATTTACTTATATACACGTAGGTCCCTGTCAGTAGGATCAGAGACCTCTCTGAGGCAGCACTTGGGAAGAACTGGTCAGGAAAACCTGAAAAATCCCCAAGCCAACCACATAAAAAAAAAAAAAAAAAACCAAAAAAAAAAAAAAAACCAAAAAACCCCCAAAAACAAAACAAAAAAAAGAAAAAAAAAAGAAAAAAAAAAAACAAAAACAAAACAAAAAAAAAAAACGAGGAAAAAAAAAAGTTGACTCCAGACTGACTCATGCAATTTTCCAAATTTTAAGCAAAACTGAAGTACTGAGTAGGTCTAATGAAACTGAAAACAAATGGATACAATTGCACTCCTTCTTTTAGGATGAGGGAGAAGTTCCTCCCTCATTCCAGAGGAAATAAGAGACTGTAATAATGCCTTAGTGGCAAAAGTTCCCCCAAAGCCTTATCACAGCAGGGATGGTGGTGAGGAGTCAATTGTCTTAATCTGGCTTGAATTAATTCTATAATGAGTATATCATTTCACCCTCCTGCAGTACAAAACATATTAATTATGAGTACAAGAACACAAAAAATAAAATGAAAGCAAAATAAGAATGTAATTTCTTTTCCTTCAAGTGCTAAATACAGAAGTGAAAATAAGGCAGTAGCTCATAGCTCTCTAACTGGTGCCTGATTAAAAAGAAGCCATACAAACATCCCGGCATAATTAGCTAAGCATACAGCACATTAATTTTTCTCATTTAGGCCTTTTCTAGTTCCTTGTGTTGTTTTTTTTCTGGATACAGATTTCATTATCTCAAAAATCTCACATTTCCCCCCTTGCAGAAAATGTCAATCATTCTTCAAGGCAAAAAAAGTAATGAGAGGCAAAGGGCTGTATACATACAGAGACATTGGAGAGGAGATATTGCAGGATTAAAACATTTTACAAGTGTTTGTTATTTTGCCACAGTTTAAAAGGAGACAATAGACTTGGCTTGAATGAATCTTCCAGATGTAGAGAAAAGAACCTTGAAGCATCATATTCTTACTGAATTTCTTAAGCCCAGATTGCTAGCAAAGATCAAATATAGGTACTTTATCCAGATGACTGGTATGACCAGTAACATCAGTCTCTTGAATTAACATCTGTCCAGATGCTATAGTATACTTCCTTTTTCACCCACCCATTGTCTATGCCCAAGAAAATACTATTCTCCTCTTCCTCTTCCCCTTTAGATATAAACAAGGATGTTTATATCTTGGACAATATAGTAAGCATGGGTTCTGTTGGAATGGATCACTGATTCTCCTGTGCAGCTCTATGAATAATTTCCTACAAATGATGTATATATATATATATTTAAATGCATTGTATTATTACTAACTAATAAATGTCACCTGAAATATCACCCAGGAAGCGGAACACCTTTCTTGCACAGTCATTTGTCAGCCTGCACAATACTGTGACAAAGCTCTGGTCACCTAAGTAGCAATTCAAGTCTCTGCAGTAACAACTGCAACAGAAATTAACCTTTCCCAAACCAGTTTACCCGTGTCAATGCTAACACCTGTCACATCATAGCTATTTTTTGACCAGCACAATCCTCCTCCTTCACTGTGCTCCAAAAGTGAAGAGACTGTACTAATTTTCAGTGAAAGAGATTTATGATAGGCAGCCCCACATTTCAGTTCAGCAAAAAAAGCAGAATACACAAACTTGCCAGTTTGTCCCAACTTGCTGTTTATTCTAGCAATAGTGCTGAAAAATATTGAAAAAACACTGACATAAGTTAAATCAAAAATATAAACACTCATCACAAGTTTTTATTTCCTGAAAGCGACAAATCTCTTTGGAACTTTCACTTTGCCATTATGAAAAGAAAAATAATACTCCTTTCCTCACAGTTACGCTGCTTTACTTTTGACCTAGGGACATTATGCTGTCAAGAATTGCAGAGGATGACATTACAGCACTTTGCCTCTTTTGTATCTGGAGAGTGGAAAAGGGAAAGGCGGAAAGAAGAGAATGTATGCATGAAAGCAAAAATGCAGATGTAGCTAGGAAAGCACTTACAAATGGCTTATTGCATCTGCAAGGCTTGTGTTGCTACTGTCCGAAAATTTGATTCTGTTTGTTGGGTTGTGGTAAGGGAAGAGGTGAGTGCCATGCTTGTTTTTTCAGAACATTCACCACACAATAGCAGACACTCCTGTCACCTAGTATGGGATATATTGAATCCAAATGACACAGCTGACAAAAAGAGTTATGTAGCTCCATGAGCTTGTGTACTTTATTGCTTACATTAGCTCCTGGAAGAGAAGAAGGGATCTCAATGGGCTGTAAATCTTCACTGTAGCTCCTCATGACGTTGTCTCCTTGCATTAGGGAAAGTGAAGGTGACATGTGGTACCTGCCTGTCATGAGTATGGCCAGCATGAGATGTTTCTGATGCTCAGCTGTCTGACACATTTCACAGCAAACAGCCAGAATCCAAGCATGGACTGAAGGGAATAAAATTGCCAATATATCTTCTTAGAGACAAGTTTCACTTCTCATTATCCACATGGCTGTAGGAAGTCTTCAGAGAAAGATTTAAAATTCTTTGCAGATTCATATAAAAAACAAAATATTTGTACTGAAAAAAACATCAAAATACTTACCTTATTGTTCTTCTCTTTGATAAAGCAATCTGTAAAGGTTGCTGACAAAACCTTACAATATTTAATTTGCTGTGCAGTTGCAGACCTAACAGCTGCCAAGTCACAGCACTGCCTCCTACCAGCTGTCTTGCTGTCAATGAGTGAGAAGGTGTAACTTAGGGTAGTTTAGTCACAATGGGGCCATCAGGGAAGCATCCAGCTACCAGTATGATAAGACTTGTGGCTAGACTGGGCAAGTTAGCAGGAAGAAAAACACTGCTGGTTTTTAGCCCACTTAGTCACAATTAATAGTCTGCATCTGGATGGTTTTCATATTTTCTGATTTCCTTTGGTACTCCTGCAGTCTGATGCCATCAATCCCAGCTGACTAAAAAACTTAAGCAAATTGAAAAAACCAACAAGAATTAAATACAAAAAGCACACTTCACCATCAGTAAGTTCTGACCATTATCTGTCACAGGCCACTCTGATGGCACAGAAGATAATTTTGCCTCTGTATCCACATCTGACAGATCATCATAGCTCTATTTGTGGTCTCTGGTGTCCTGACTTATAGTGTGTTAGCTTAGAATCACTCAGACCGAGTAACTGTGGTATTACTCAAACTCCTTTTCACAGCTACCAATGTCAGCATCCTCCTGTTATCTTGTAGATCTGAGGGGAATAAGGCTTTTTCTTCCTTGCTAAAGAAAAGACATCAAAACATGTCATTCTTCTTATGATGATGCATGCTTTTACTGGTAAGACTTAGATAAACAGGAAATTAAGAGGGCAAAAACTGTGTAGCCCTGTTCTGTCATGTGAGATGGCATTGATTTAAAACGATTGGCCTCTTGCACATTCCTCTTACCAATTTTGTTATTTCCACTTCATGATGTCTGACTGCTGTGTTACTAATGGCATTAGTTCTGCTGCTGGAGCATGCTGCCATGCATGTCATAAACTTTCATACATGTATGGCATTACAAGCATGACAATTTGACATCTGCTCAGTTTAAAGCATATTTACAAGAGATTACGCAAACAAGAAGAGTTTATCCATCTTTCTTTCAGAGATTAGCTTTGGTAGGCAAATGCAAAAATAAACATGTCCTAGGGATAGGGAAAGACTGTCACTTGTTTCAGCAAGTCAGCATAAGAGTTGTTTCCTGACAGCACTCTCTGTTTAAGCTGTGGCTGTATAAAGCTGCTGAAGACAAAGCTGGCTCATATATATCTGTGTGCACTGCAGTGTTCTCATCTAGAACATAGAGTATCAAAGTAAGAGCAGCTCTGTATTTACTTAACTAAGTTTTGGCATGATAATGAAGCCAAGGTGAACAGTGCACAATATTCCTTTGCTCCATTCATACTCATAAATTAATCTTTCCCCAAGAGACAGTCACATACATTATGTCGTTCTAATTCTCACCACAGCTTGGAGTACTTGGTAGTTTTCAGGAAAGTCCTTGCCGCGGATTACACAGAGCTAAGTATGTTTTGAGCTTGATCTGAGATTTGAAATATGACAGAGCATATTGGAGGCATCCTTTCAACAGACTCATCCAAGCTTTGCTTTGTACAGTTACTGCATGTATATTTTATGTACATATATAGATATGTAGTGGTGAATAATTCAAAGAGAAAGGTACATTTAGTACACAGGAGACATGATGTGCTCATTTGATCTGCTTTGGTAAAGTTGTTTTCCATCACAAAATTTGCAGGAATGATGTTCACTTAAATATTTAGCAGTATGCAGAGACATCAGCATGTATTTTCCTTTGAAAAATACTTAATTATATTAGTTTTAAATGATGACACTAAAGCTAAAGTTATTTAAATTAGTTTTAACATGGGTAAGGAAGTTTTTGCAAAAGTTAATGCTTTTTCATCATCCTGCAAACATTATGCACTATTTGCACTTTTAAGTTCAAAGCCCCGTTATAAAACCCAGTCCATAAAAATAGCATCATGAAGCTTTGTTTCGCCAAAGTGCCTGTGTACAATTTAGTTGAATTTAGAAGTCAGAAGATTTGGATAGACATGCATACATACACAGATACTATAACTAACTTCGCTGCAAAGGGCTTGTAAGGTGTGTGCACATGTGAATTCTTTCTATTTGCATTTCCAGTTGGCTAATGTGAATCAACACTGGTCCAGAAGCCACATACAGCCATATTATCAGAACACTGTGGCCAGAGTATGCATTTCCTCTGCTGCGTTCTAATAGGGTCCTTAAAGATTGTAAATAAGATATTTGCTCAGACACTTTACTACATAAAACTCCTTCATGAGAGTCAGGTTACACCTATTCACTTTGGTGTTTGAGCAGAAGAAAATAATGTAAGTGTATTTGTCAATGTAAATCTGCATAGAATTTCATATGACCAAATCAAAAGAATCATTATATTGCTTTAATATGACTGCATAACACAGGAAACAGAGTTTTAGAAAGTGTTTGCTACTTCATTCATGTAGCTTTTGGGTGTGTGATAAGGAATCTTTCTGGGATGCTATCCAGTTTTGGTCTAAAAAAGGAAAAAACGAGTCTATAACAGAAATCAAAAGAAAAATCTCCTCCCTATGTCTAAGTGTAACAAAAGTTACAAGTGCTTTTGAGAGAAGTTATCATAGAAGGCACTATTCTTGATCAGATTCTCTACCATCACAGTAAATACCAGATCCATGCACCTGGTACTTGATAGAATTTGACAAGCAATCCTGACTGTTCACACGATCCCTGGCATCTACAAGACTTCCACTGTACCTTTTATGTCTTAACCTGTGCTGTGTAAGCACAAACCCTTCCTTTCTTCCCAGCTATTGCAACCCCAGTAAAACTGTGTATCAGAACACATGAAATCTTAGAATAGAGTGCAGCTGAGTGAAATGGCTGCAGACTCATGGCAGCAGTCCAGTAAACTCATGAACAGCCCTCTAGTACATTGGGTTACCAACACTCCAGTACCCCTAGCCCAGGACACTCATGAACAGTGCCCTTGAAAATTACCACACACTTGGAAATAACCTAAAATGAAACACAAAACATGTTGTTAAAGAATGTATCATTTTTCCTAAGCATACAAAGAAGTTGTTCCAAAAATTAGTGTCTATTGTTAACTGATTTTAAAAGGGCACAGAGACAAAGACCTTAAAGTTTTCAACAGCCAAAAAATTTCTATGATTAGGAAGGTTACTTGATACACCAGCTAGATCTTTATCCTAAGTATCTATTACTGCTAGCAAAACCTCATTAAACCACAATAGATAATTCTTCATCTATTTCAGTGTACAAAGTATTTGTACATAGCTTATCTTTTAAACAGTCCATTTGTTATAGTGTCCTTTTATCTTTCTTCCTCAATCTCATGCTACCATTCCACATTTTCTGTTCAACACCAACAGAACAGGCCACAATTGAAAAGTATTTCTATTGATGTAACTGGCATGAGGTTCAGGTGCATGATTTTCCTCAGCAAATATAAAACAACTACACTTTTCTGACACTCTAATCCATTTTCCAGCTGAGAGCTCCAAAATGATTGTTCTTTACTGAAGAACGTGTGGGAAAGGTCATCAAAAAAACAAGTCCTCTATGGGATGCTTCCACTTTGCCTCATAATTAAATCCATTGAGTTCTGATACTTCATTGAAATTAATGTTCAAAAAAAATTAGACCTTTATGCTTAGCTTAAAAAAAATAAAAAAAATCAGTATCTTACTTTGTTATTCAAGAAGTGCAGACAACACACTTTTGCAAATTGACACTCACTGTCAAACACCATTCTCCTGAGGCGAGATCAAAACAATACAGCTAGGTATATGTACCTGAGCTGCAAATGGAGTTTGCGTATCCAGGCACTGTATAGATAAAGAAAGCAATCACTAAGTAGCAGAATGTCATATGAAACCTTGGAAATCATTACAGTTTATCCCTTCCCTCCAGGAAAAAAAAATTGTTTCTGAAACAATAAAGTACCAAGTTGGAATACATTTGTCTCTAGGAGAGGAGCACTGTAAAACCTACATCGCCCAAGTGTTTGGTTAAGGAATCCAGAGGAGCTGGCAACGAACACAGCTGCCCAAAGCCAGGGTTCTTCCCTGCTCCCCTTGGTCTCTGCACTGCCCTGGACCCCATGCAGCCCCAGCAAGGCAGCGACCCAAGTCTGGCCCCACTCCCCACTGGGCCCTCACCCTCACCCACCCTGGTCCCTGCTGGGAGCAGCACAGCCTGTGACCCAGTGAGGTGACTGGGCACAGCTCTGGTGCAGTCACAGGGCTGGTAGTGACAGTGTCCAAGGCCCTGAAACCTTCTACTCTTTGTTCCTACCCCAGTTAATGCTGGGCCTCAGCTGGCCTCGGAACCTTGGGCAAGTTGCTATCATTAATTAGCAAACCAAAAATTGCCCGTACTCTGTTGTATGTTAATAAACTCCTGGGTAAAAGTCCTTTCTTCATGATACTGTCTTTTTATTACAGTACCAGACATTTAAATTTCATTTCTCTCTCCACGCATATATAATTCAGCCACTTCTGGTGCAAAGAAGAGAATGATTCCACAAGTAGTGAAAAACCAATTAGGTAAAAAGTAGCTGGAAAGGACCCCACTAGCTCTAGGCCAAAAAGAAAAAAAAAAAAAAAAGGCTAAGAAAAGGTTTCAAAATCCAGATCCTAATTTTCCTGCTATAATCTGCCAGAGCTGATACTTACTTTAGTCTTTCATCATCATTCTGGTGGGCTGAGAACCTTGAATCTCTTCTTATCTCTACATTTAACATTATAGGTGAAAATAATCAAAGTGTATGAGTAAAAATATTACTGAACAAAGTTAATTAACATCTCTTCTACCATTAAAATTCTCTGTGTGAATGAAAAATATGGCAGAAAGTTATTTCGTATGATTTCTCTTGCCTGAGTCTTCTAATGACCACATAGGACATAGTCAACTACTCCCTCAGTACATCTGTGGGATAAAATATATCCATTATTTCTGCCTCATAAAACTGCACAGAATTTATTCTGTAGAAATGTGGGGTAATTATGTTTGGTGATTCCTGGTTGTGAGGTCATTCCTTTCACAATTTCATAATGCATGCCCTGTGACACAGCCTGCATCTCCACAGCACGACCTATGTTAGCAGCTGGAAAGCTGGTCAAAAATCTACACTTCCTTTCCAGGTCATTAATGAGGCCTCTGTCCTGGCCTTGCATAATATTGCTGGAAAAATAGCAATTTCAAAAGCATCAAATTGTGCAGAACCATTGGAAAGATTCCAGTCAGCTGGAATAACAAATTTCATGGGACTGAAAGATGCTGCATCAGACCCTCACAACATGACAGGGTCAATTTTCATATTTTATTTTTCATTTATGCAGGTAAAGAAAGCACTATCCTGAGGGAAATGTGTAGTTAAATAAGGTACATTCAGTAAAAATTTTAGAAGCACCAGATGGAGAAGAACCAGAAGGTACCAGTCACTCAAAAGTATTGCAGAATAGGACATATCTTGTTCTAAACTGCCCCACCAGCGGTTTTATTCCCAAGATGATTGAGGCAACTCCACAAGAAATGAGATGATGGAAGCTTTTTACTAACATGGTTTTGGCAGATGAAAGAGTGCCACTTTAAATTTCAAGAAAAGTGTAGTGTGGGTTTTTTGTATTATTTTAGCAGAATGTTAAGAAGAAATAAGGCAGCCAAGAAGGAGAGAAGAATTTGATGCCCAATGAAAGAAACAGTTGGGGGAGAATACTGGGGGTCAGAAAACCATTCCATAACTGAGACTTCCATCCCTGTAAGTGAAAAATCAGGCATCAAACATAAATACATCAACTGAAAAACAGACATGGGGAGTGTAAGATTAAATTTTTTCCTAGGCTCCATCACCAAATTTGCACATCTGTGCAGAAGAGAGAAGCTCTTGAGAGTATGGAGAAAAAAAAGGAAAGAGGAACAATTCATTTCTAAAGAGCTATTTACCACTGGCAAGAAAAAAGCAACAAGTACAGGTATCTTGGTCACAGAAGAACTCAGAGCTACAGTACATTTTTTTTTTGGTGACAGGTAACCAAGAAGGATAATTAAACCTCAGAGGCATTTTTTTGTCTTGTGCAATTTTTCTTTGAGTAGAAAACAAGCTTTGAGCCTGCCCCAAGACACTCTTAGGTTTGCTATAGCCACAAATGCAGACAACAAATGAAGACATTGCATTGATTTGCTCCTCTGTTTCATGAGAGAAGGCACCTTAATATTCACTAGGGACAAAGCACTGACAAAAAAAGAAAAGAAAAAGGAAAGAAAATCCTGCCAATTCTATACTTAATGGAGCAAGAAAGAATATTTTCAGGAAATGCAGGGGTTTATTTTAAGTCATCAGCTGAAACAGCCTGTCCTGCCCATGAACAAGTGCATTTGCATGAATAGCAGCTGCTTGCTAGCTTTCATATGAGGAAAAAAATAGAAGAAAGGTAAGTTATGTGTAATTTTTTTTTTTAAATGCTGTAAATGCTTGATTCTGAAATCAGCAGCAGTACAACAGAAGTGTTTTCTTGTATAGAGTTAATGCTGGTATAACTTGTGTGCATTTGGGGTGGTCATCACACCTCACAGTTTACAAGGCCTTCCAAGAACCTACAGCAAAGTGACTTTCACGTACTTAAGTCCCACATTGTAAAGCCTTTATTGTTACACAGACATCCTTCTATATCCAAGAATTATATAGCTAGTTAGGGAGGCACACACACTTCTCTCATGGAGGGTAGCAACTGCTAAGCTGGTTTTAACCACACAATGTTTCACTTTAGCAGGTGCCTTCTGCAGCCAGAATAAAACACTGGCCCCATTTAGGCCAGTGCTGTGTTGTAGCACTGTGGCCTTTGGGGGCTGGGATTTCACACTTTGAGTCCCTCCAAGGACACTACAGTCTTTCCAGCCTAGAGTTTCTGTGAGTGCTTCATGGCAAGGCAGTCTGGGATCATGTCTCAACCACTTCCCAAATCTTTGTTAGAAGGGGCCTGTGGTGGTTTAAACCAGTACAAAATTAAACTCCAAATAAACCACTCCCCTTCCCATCGCCCCTGCCAGCAAGAGAGGGACAAAGGCAGAGACTCTGGGTTGGGATAACAATTTCCTGAAAACAAACACCAATGGAATGATGAATGCACAGTAACTGCAACAGTATTAAGAACAAAAGCATACAGTAAGAAAAGGTGCTTTCCCCACAAAAAGTTGGTCATCACTTCAACTTAGTTCCATGTGGTGACCAGGACAAAGACAAGATGGTGGCCATTCCTGCCACTAGTGTTTCCCATCCCCAAGCCTGAGACACAGAAAAACAACACCTTTGGACATGAATCCTGCCCTTTTTCTTTTAGCAGCTGTTTGAACGTTTCTGGAAATGGTGATAAATAGTATCAGTTTTGAAGTCAAGACAAATGGCAGATTTGAAAAGGTCTCTGTCTTTGCAACACTAAAAGGGATTTTATACAAAATATTTTTGATTTTCAAAGATGTCAAGCAAATCAAAACCTGTCTTCAGAAAGAGCCATGTGGATTCAGAATTTCAGGAAAGCAGACTTTATATTATTTGAATAATAAGTCCTGGATTTTTAAGTGTTTCATGGTTATCTTCAGGGCTTTAGTGTAATTATACACAGCTAAAAGAGAATCTGTGGGCCAATATTCTCCATTTGTTAATCTCTTGTAACATTTAAGCTATCTTTTATACTTTTGTTACAGCCAAATGAATGCAGTAATTAAGGTTACTCTTGGTTTTGGTGCATGTTTTGTTTATTAATTCTTAGTTAGTTAGTTAGTTTTCTCCAGGAAGCAGTATACCAACTTTGTGAAGTACAGAGGTAGCCTGGGGGTTCTTTCAGCTGTGCACAACCCCAGAATCAAAAGGATATTATCATAGAATAAAGTTGCCAGGAGGCAAATACTATTTATGAATCCTCTGGTCCTATAGTGCTGTAATGATAAGAAATGTCACTGTGGCATATTGTGCTGAATAATAAACATTCCTTACCTACCCACTTTAAGAGTGCAGGGACCTGAGGCTGCTGTTATCATTAGAAAGGGAAAATATATTTTGGTTTTCTTCTTGAAAATGCACAAAAAACTTTCCTGTTAATTATGTCTGTGGTGAAGCAAAGAGTGGGAAGTTCTGAAAATATCTACATTAGACACATGAAATATTTTTAATTAAAAAAGTCCTAAATATAACTAACTTTAATGTCAGAGAATAATTAAAAATATAATTAGTTAACATTGCTGTGTGATATCATTCACTAAATTGTTCATGTAAAAATGCATGAGGATACTTGGTGTGTTTACTGGGATCTTCGTATGATGTTAATGATGAAGAATACAATGTTGTTCTGTGTGCAAATAAACATACTCACTGGAAAACCTTTGGACATTTTGAGAGTTGTATTGCTTATGCAAAAGGTTACAAAAACATAAAGAATGGGGACAATAAAGGCCTTGAGTTAACTTGATAAAACTCTTGCTTCTTCTAGTATGTCTTTTTTTTTTCCAGTTTGACTTGCCTTAGTTTGAGAAAATCCTTAGCTGAACTGACATGAAGTGCCTGTACAGAGGGCAAAACCAGCTGTGAGTGACCCACTGATACTACAGTGGGGTCACAGTTCTGGGTCTATACAATGTGAAATTAGGCCATATTAAATAGCTGCTGATATCATCACACCAGTCACTGCATCACACATTCAAGCCTTGTGCCTGTAATAGAAGTCCTGTGCTATCATCTCATGAGTGTTTTATGATTTTGCTAATTCTGTTCCTTTTCACTGGTCTGAATTGTGACTTCACCCCTGTCCCTTACATGTGTTTCTGCACTGAGCTATGATCTGCCTAATACCTCTACTCTAGCAGTGCTTCTCTCCCTGCCCAGGAAACAGCTGGTGGATTTGAAGAGGGTAATGGGTTTTAGGACTTCACATGGAGAATGGAGAAGAGACATTTCAAAGCTGCCTCACAATGGGGTTGGATGGAGTTCAATTACGTCAGTTTAACATCTCCTAAATACAAACTCTGGATTCAGTTACAGAACCACAGAGTATTCCGAGTGGAAGAGGCCCACAAGGATCATTAGTACCCATTCTTAACTGAATGTCCCGGCACAGGGATCAAACCCGACCCTGTGGCATTTTTAGCACCACATTCTAACCCCCTGAGAAAATCTCAGTTGCTGCCAGTATCCATCTTTTTCTATTGTTTTTTTTTCTCATTTGCCTTTTTACATTTGTCCAAAGACAGCACCATAGAGCAAGGACTTCTTATTAAGTTTAGTCATACTGATGACTTTCCCTGGTCTTAAAATCAAGACCAAACACAGTTAGAAGGGAAAAAGGGATTTTACCTTGGTATTTATTTTAAGGACCCTTAGGTGCACTATGTCCAGGTCGAATGCACCGAAATGCCCACCGCAATGCACACCCCTAAAAGATCTGGTATAACATTATAGCTCTTACTAATTAGCATATCTATCAAAGATTCCCCAATGAGAGGCTTGAATGAACCCCCTCCCCAAGGAACCTTCCCCTGGATGGTTCTATCTTAGTTTACAGAATGTGTTCTGGAAAGGACCTTGGGGTCTGGGGCACACTGATCCCTAACTACAAAGCTTCTAAAATGTTTAGTCTCTCAGCTTGACAAACAAGTCCAAGAAAGTAGGGAAAAAGCACTAAGAATACAGAAGTTGTAAAAAGGTATAAAAGGGGTATAAAGAAAAGGCAAAAAAATCACCATGGCATCATACAAATTCATTTTTCTACACGCATGATATGAAAGCTACAGAACACAGAGAAAAAATAATCAGTGGTGTATATATGTAAAATGAAGATACATTCATTGCTCTTTGCAATATGGTAGCTCATTCTGCTCAGAGATAATACAAGCATTTGTACAAGGAAGTACCTCCACAGTCAACGCAATCCTCTGCTTCTATACATTGTTGTATGCACAACTTGGAAATTAACATTTCTTCCATTTAATTACACAAATGTATGCAGAAGTGAGTTCAAGAGGAGAAAGCACATGAATATATGAATCCATCTGAAAATATGAATGAAAATTTGTGGGAAATTTTTATGCATTATTATTGAGAAAATCATCATAACTCTGTGAGGAAGTGTACTATCCCAGTGGATAGATGGTTCATTATTTGAGTGCCTAGCATAGGTGAAAAAAACTTTGGAATTCTTTTAATTGGTCAGGGAACATATTAAAACTAAGAACAGAAGAAAAAGTAGAGAAAACTAAGAACCTTGCAAAGGCAAAAATATAACCAAGAAACTGGTATTCCTAGAGAAAAACATAATTGATAAGAATTATTCTGTCCAAAAGCAAATTTAGGATATTTGAATGGACGTGAACAGATGGTCTCAGAGGTTCCTTTTAAACTAAACAATTCTTTGATTCTGCAACTTTAATCCTTCTCTGTGGACATGCATTTCGCTTGCCAGATTCAGTAGGACATACCACTGTATCATGGAGAATGAGTTATATTATAATCATGTAGTCACAGGGAGAATTAAACACTAACATATATCTCTATCTAACTGCTCATGCATGAAAGAAGACTATAGCCACCAAAGAATTAAAGTCAGAACTTAGGTGAATATTAAGCAATACTTAAATTTATGACAGAAATAAAAGTCACAGTAGGTCATTTTATTTTCCCTTGTTTCTAGGGGTAAATATATGCATGAAGCATAGGAAGTTGCTGATTTGGGTTTATTGCCCATCTTTTTAAGCACTCAAACTACATTTTGACATACATTTGAGATATCAAAGCACTGGGTCCACCAACAGGGTCTAATTGCCCTGACCAACCTCTATGCACCTTCCTTTTCAGTCCTCTTGTGCAACCTCTCCCTTCTTCCATCACAGTCCTTGGGGTCTGCCCTGCTACAGTGCACCTTGAGCCAGGCTTCTGTGAAAACAGCTAAACTGTGAGAAAAAGCTGAGAGATGTCCCACCCTGAGCCTCCATGTGTGCACCCTACCCTCTTTGGCTCCAGAGCCACACCTGAGCTCATGTCCTGGCCCCTGGTCCTTGACTGAGCTGCGCTATGGGTGTGCCATGCCTGCCTTGCACCTTGCCAGTCCTGACCTTTCGTTCTTGACTCCCTGGCTTGACTCTGGACCCCTGTGGGATGGAGCCCTTGTCAGAGAGATCCCTGTACTGCCTTGCCGTCAGCTCACCTTCCCTCAAGGGGCAGCCCCCTTGCTGCTCACTTGGTAGTTTTGTACTGAAAACATAGAAGGCAAAAAAAATCTAGGACCATGTGGAAGGTATCTTTTCAGCTTTTTACCAGCTAGGCTAGTGGTTTAATGCCTTAGAAAGCTTCGAGCAGCCTAGAGAGGTAGCACGGGCGATCTAGCACTTTAGTAGCTCTAAAATCGGCACCTGTATCAGCTGCAAAGCAAATACCATCAGCAGAAGCAAAGAGGGAGAAATACAGCTCTCTGCTCGCTCAATTCCCTGCAGTTAGAAGCTTTCAAAAGAAGCAGACAACAAGAGATGTTCACAGGAAGGCAGCTGAGCCAAGAGAGGGCGAGATCTCCCTTGATCGTCTCTTTTATTCGGAGAAGGGGAAAGGGGAGGACTGGGGGCGGGCCCGGGGTGAGCGGCCAATCAGACACTGCTAAAGAGTTTGAGTTAGATTTGGTTTTGCCCGCACTTAGAACAAAGGAGCTCAGAGCACATGGCAGAGGCAAGTGTCTTGGGGAGGGGGAAAGGAAGCTCAGAACAGGCAGCAACAGGACCTAGGCACCTGTGTTTTGAAAAACATGCATTTCCCTAACAGTTAAGGTTCATTGAACACTTAAGGTTCACTGCTCTTAATAGTGTTGTCCAAAGTCAGGTGCTTCAATTCCAAATTTTTAGCCAATGATTTCAAAATAGGGAGATATTTTCTTCCATTCCTGTTCCATGCTATAACCCATATTCTTTCCAGCTAAACAGATGGTGCTTTTATGTTTTTGCAAATTCTAGTCGGGGCCTAAAATAACTTATCATAGCATCGCAGGATCACAGAATATTTGGCATTGGAAGGTACCTTTAAAATTCCTCTGGTCCATCCCCTCTGCAAAGAACAGGGACATCTTCAACTAGAACAGGTTGTTCAGAGCCCTGTCCAACCTGACACTGAATGTTCCCAGAGATGGGACATCCACCACCTCTCTGAGCAACCTGTGCCAATGTTTCACCACTCTTGTTGTAAAAAACTAGTATCTAAACTAAATCTTTTCTCTTTTAATTTAAAACCATTTCTCCTTGTCCTATTGCAGCAGGTCCTGCTAAAAGGTTTTTCTCCATTTTTCTTATAGGGTCCCTTTAAGTACTGAATAACTGCAATAAATTATCCTCAGAGCCTTCTTTTCTCCAGGCTGAACAATCCCAACTCTCTCAGTCTATCTTTGTAAGAGGGGTGCTCCAGCTTTCTGACTATCTTCATGGGCATCCTCTGGACTGCTCCAGGAGGTCCAGGTTCTTATATTCGGGATACTAGAGCTGGATGCAGCACTTCAGGTGGGGTCTCACCAGAGCAGAATAGAGAAGCAGAATCACCTCCCTCGATCTGCTGGCCATGCTGCTTTTGACGTGTCTGGCTTTCTGGCCTGCAAGTGCACATGACCAGGTCATGTCCAGCCTCTCATCCACCAACACCCCCAAATCCTTCACAGCAGGGCTGCTCTTGATCTGTTCATCCCCCAGCCCGTATTGACATGTGGGGTTGCCCTGGACCAGGTGCAGCACTTTGCACCTGGTGTTGTTAAATCTCATGATGGTCCCACTTCTTGTTCAGGTTCCTCTGGATGGCATTGTATCCCTCAGGTGTGCCAACACCACCACTCAGGTTGGTGTCATCTTCATGGAAAGTAAGTAAACATCTTCAATGTCCATAGAGTCAAAAAGAAATCATATAAGTGGAATGTACATCATTATCACAGCCACTAAATAACTATGTAGAAGGTTCACAGATTCATCTGCTTTTTCAAGAAACCTGAAGACATTCCTTCTAAACTTGACTGACTATTTTAATTATGTATTACTCTGAGAGGTTTTATTATTTCTGATGTATTTTAACTGCACAGTTGTGAAGTAATTAGAAGGTTTTGTTGAACAACAACATAAAAATTAAATTAGCTTTTATTAAATTGTTACCTCTAGTGCTATCTACTAAAAGATTGATTGGATCTTTTCATGAATCTCCCTGTAGGCTTCTAATTGAAAATGAATCACAGTGCTGTTTCTTCTGCAAACTTCTATTGCTTTGTAGCAGGTATTGTTGTGGTCATCACACTCCTATGAATAAACCGCCAGCTTTAGAAAATAGTAATGCTTTGTTGTATCATACCTTTCATGGTGGTATGGAAACTCGTAGAGTCTCTCTTACTACTCAGTTCTGAAGTTTAATTATTCTAAGGGTTTGGGGGATTTTTACTGTAAAATAAGTCACAAACAGGATGTAGGCATACTGTAGGGAGAATGAGGAACTGAGTTTAATGACCATCATCCCTATAGAGTTTAAAAGCATTAAAAACCACTGCTCCCACATTCAGAGTTATATCATTTTTTTCTGACACTTCTTTAAATAGAAAATTTAATGCATGAAACATACACATATATATATATCAGTATTTAGAAATATTCCTCGAATATGAGCAACTTCCAATTTTATTTGCTGAGACACAAAAGAGAAGCTGTTTGTAAGAATGGTAAATAAAAGTCCTTTGAGATGACTGTCTTCTGGGAAGAAAATATTCACATAATTTCTCTTTTGGTGTTTCTTCCTGTCATCCTGTCAGCAAGGCAAAATTTTCTTTCTCCCAAGGAAATGTACATGGTATCAATCCACCACACAACCTGCAGGTCCTTACAGGTAGCTCCTGTCATTTTATGTGCAGGTCTCTTGCCTTTTGTGTTCTCTGTTTCCACAGCTGCCTATGTTTGCTGCCTTTGAAGGCTTTGGTCTGTTCTCTATCTTTCTTCAAATTGATTCTTCTTACATTGCAAAAGACCACAAGATCAGGGTGAAATACAGAACATTTGGTGCTCATTTTGGTTCAAACCAGCATGCGAAAGAAAGGTTTTCCTTCAATGTCTTGCCTACATGTCATTACAATGCAGACAACTACTACAGCCTCCTGGCACCTGTGGGCCAAATCAACTGTATCCATAAGCAACTCATAAATAAAATTACACACTTGCTAAAGAGCAAAGTATATTTTGTGGGTTTATTTACCCACAATTAAGATAGCAAATGCAAATGCACTGACTTGTGATACTAGAAAAAGACAACATAAGAAAATGCTATATGAAATTATCTGTTCTGTTTCTGGCAGAGTTTTAATCAGCTTGGTTCTATAGAGAAAGTGCATCCCTATATGCACGTGTACTGTCTGTTTTCCTATGATCACCTTCTAGGGAAGAGCTAGATTTGTCCTCTGAATCTCTCTTGGAGCAAAGGTAGAAGGTATTTGGACCTGATATGCCTTCTGTGTGGTGCATAATACACCATGTAGATAAAGAAATACCATTTGAGTAATAAAAATAAAATAGACTAATGGCAAGAGAAATAGAACCACTAGAAAAGAAGTTGATTCAAATTTTCCAGGTGTAACACTAACTAGGTAGCAAGGTCTCTCAAACCTGGTAAATCATAGCCTGGAATGTTTATTGGTGGGCAAAGGGTAACTATACAACTATTCATTAAATTTTAATGTTTTCAGATCTAATAATTCCTACTAATCTGTTGTCCTCTCCCCTCTGCTGTCTGTAAATGTCTTGTTACTATGCCTGTTCTGAAAGAGCAAGTCTCTAGATATTAGCATATGAAAGCACACTCTGATTGATACTACCTGTTGCATGGAAATGAAATTGCTTGATTAAGGAAATTTATGGATTTGGCCAAATTTAGCTGCTCTGCTGTATATACCTGACACAGAGGTGATCACCCTCATCCTCCCCTTCCTTCCCATGTTTAAATGCAAGATGGATGGAAATTATATAGAAAAAGAGTGCTAATCCCTCACATGAAAGTAAAGAGATTCCAGGGGACCACTGATAAATTAAACTTGTACCTACAAGGATTCACTCTGCTCCTTGCTCCTTACAACAGTGCTAGAAGTGATTCAATGAGATTTAGTTTTTGTAATAAGAAACCTTGTCATTCAGTAAACCATCATCAGTTGTGCTCACTAGAATATAGAGATATTTTCATACCCTTGATATATTCTGTATGATACCTCTGAATCCTCTAATTTTTGGTCTGAACCTTTCTGATGCATTGTAAGCAAACATTGTGCTTAACATAATCAAGAACAGGGTTTTTGTTTGTTTCTCTTCTGAGAGGACCAAAACCCTGAAAATTATCTGTAGGGAGGAAATTAAATCCCCCTGTTCTCAGACTAAATCCGAACCTCATGTCGTCCTCAAATATTCATGCATGTAATGCAATGGGCTCACTCATGATGTAGTACAAGCAGCATTATCTCTAAGATATTACATACAAAAGTTAAATAGAAGAAGGATTATCATAGACATAGTTTTAGAAATAAAGAAACTGAAACAGAGGTGTGATCATCTAACCAGGTGGTAAAAGTAGAATTCATGTTTCCTGAGCAGAGGTGGTTGAATGGTTGTCTGCCTTCAAAGAAAAGTCTATCTTCTAGGAAAAAAAAGCTGTCTTAGTTTTGAAAAAAATAGAAAAACATGTAAGAGTTTCTAAATATGGAGAAATAAAATTCAAAACAAAATTATAGAAATGTTGCACTTTGCTTAAACAAAGGAATGAAGGAATCCAAAGCCTAAGAACTCCAATCTCAACTAAAACTCCCAGTTCTTCTAATTTCCAAGCTACTCCTCATACCTGATGGTAGACAAAAGGAACAAAAGCCCTGCAACAAGTCTTGAGATGGTAGTTGAGTTACAAATGAGCTAAAACATTTTAAAATCTTGAGTTACCAGATCCAGAGTGAGACACATGCTAGCTGCCCATGCCAAGATATAGCTCAGGTCACAAAGGCAGAAAGCCTGGAAAAACTACATAACCTGCAGAGCCTCACCTTAGGCAGATCTCTGACCACTTCTAGATGCTTTGTCAAGGACTCTGGACCCCTAGCCCATACCTACAGCTTAAGTTTTGCAGATGGACATGGGAGCCACAGGCTACAGAATCCCAAATGGAGCAGCAACCAGGCAATCATGTAAATATGCAGGAACCAAGCAGTGTTTTTTCAACTGACCTTTTTATTTTTTCAAATAAAAATTTCTAATTAAGATGCAGTTGGTCATAAAAGAACTAGCTATATTTATGCTTGATTTGTAGTTCTTTAGATATTGAAGCACCATTTACATGGTCTTAAATGTGAAGACTAACAGTGTTTAGTGGTTTTTGATATAGACTTCACTGAGGAGGGTCTAAATTTACTAAATTGTACTTGGTAGTATCATTTAAACTGCCTTGGTGGCAAAATCCTCACTACATATGAAAAAGTCTCTCTCTCTCTCCTCACCTACCCCATTTCCTTCCTTCATGTAACACTACTTTGGGATCATACTAAGTATGACAGAAAAACAGTTGGGGGTAGAGGACATTGGCAGGGCTTTGTCCATCTTATAGGGTTCTAAAAGCAGTATCTGATTTTACTGAAGGAGAACTGTATAAAGACAAAGGGATCTACAAAGACACAAGAGACCTCCAGGAGCAGAAACTTTCTTTGTGAAGGCTGCTTTAAACAGAGTTTTAATACACCATTAAAATGGTGAGTCATGTTCAGAAATCATGGGATAAGCTTAAAAGTTAGAACTAAAACTTATTTTGATACCTTGTCACTTAATTTCAAGTGTTTTGAAGTCAACTATGACATCCTATCCACCTGTGCCTCTCAAACTAATCTTTAAAATCAAGGGAATGAGTAAGCTCTTTTTGCTTTAACAAATAATAAGTCTTCTTTTTAAATGGTTAATTACTCATGTATTCAGTTGACTGGACTTCCTAGAGGCAAAATATTAATATAATAAACAACAAAGATCATAATAAAATAGCAAGAGTTGAGAGTATATAAATTATTTTGACTCAGAAGTATCTGTTCTTAATTGATTGGAAGATTATGGAATTGGGAGAGAAGTTCTTGATTTTAATTATTTTTTTATTTTCTCAACTGATAGAAGTCCACTGAAAAAACATCCTGTCACTGATTGCTTTCCAGAGGAGAAATATAACAGTTCATACTTACTTTTCTTTCACAGTATATAGGAATGGTGCCTAAAGTTGATGTACAATAAATGAAAAATTAAGAAAAAATTTCTCTTCATCTACACACTTTTCAATATTAACAGTAATCCCCTTTCTTGATGCTTTGGTTTTTTGTGGGAGCTTTTTCTTTGTTTTTTGTTTGTTTGTTTGTTTGTTTAGCTAAGCAGAAGGCTTTCTATTTTTATTGCCTATATCCAGTTTCAAGTTCATTCTGCACTTGGCCCACAGAGGCCTTAGGCAAAAATCTTTGTACCAACTAATAAAGGAATAGGAGCCTTGGCTTCCTGCTGTATATGCCAATGTCCTAGCTAGTGGATAACATAAATATCTACCTATTTTTGACAATATAACACCAAAGCTTTGGTTCTGAATAGATATTTTAGCATAATTCTGCTTTTTGCAAACATTTTCAAAATCTTTCTTCACAGTTCTGCTATGGAACAAAGGAAATAAAATTGAAGACATTGTCACAAAATGAAATTGTCAGCTTTGGTTAACAGATGTATGTTTCATCTCCTTGTTCCCATCATTAGTAGCTCTTTGTAGGAGTAGGAAATGAGCCTCTATTCACATGGCACTTTGGAAATGTGTAAATGTTATCTTTTATGGGAATAAAAAGAGTTTCTGAGTCCAGTTTAAAATGAACACACTATTGTTATGAAAAAAGACTTCAGTAGTGGGGACATAATGACTGTAAGTCCAGAGCAAATTTATCATTATGAAAAAATGCACCCACTTTTCCCAATAATTCTCTTTCATTAAAGCAATCTTTGGCTGCTTTACCATTGTGAATCTACTTAGGTTTCCCACTTTCACAAATCTTGCTTCCCCAAGACATCTCTGTAATGAGAGTGAAATGTTTTTATTATTGCTTTTGTTAATCATGCTTCCTGCATCCTGCAAAGTGCTTCTTATTCTAAACTGTGCCAGAATTATTGGGGAATTAATCAATACTTGTTACCAGTCATGATCACAGCTGTTAATCACAGCTGTAATTACCAATTGATTAATTAGTGCAGCCCTGTTCGAAGTCAGGAGTCATTAAATTTCCAGTACACATAACTTTAAATTCAGCCCAATCTCCACAAAGTGCCACAATTACATTTCAACACACCATAATTTATTAAAAAATGCTTTTTATTAATAACTTTTAATTATTATAGTATTTGCCCATAATCCAAACTGAATTCTTCATCTATATATAGTTTCTCATTGCATACCTACTCTAAATATAATAATTCAATGAAAACCCAACCTGCACATGTTTAGGGACCTTGTTTTGAATTACTCTTTCCTTCTGACATGCGTTAGCTAAAGAACAACATTTGGGCATATTCCGGAGGCTGGTACACTGAAATTATTTACTTTCTTCTGCTAGTGAATGCAATTTATATTATCAAAACAGCATTTCATTGTATTAACTTAAGTACTGGCTGATTTTTACTGGACACTGTATATCATCTAACTCATAATTCCTTGACCCTTTTTCTCCATAACACCAGGTAGAAGAATCTGAAACCATTGCTTGAAGTTTTAACAGAGTAAAAGCAGGTAAATTGCCTGTTACAAGACAAACATATTTCCTTATGCTTTCTTGTTACTTAGAAAATTTATAATATTTTCTGGTAAATTCACCAGTCTGCCTTTGCTCTCAATACTCCATTAAAATAACTTTGATTAAAATTCAAAGGTCAGTCCTAGATTTAAAACACACGCTGTTCTTCATTTGAAAGAGTACAAACCCCAGGCAGCTGTAAGAATACTAAACATAATCTACTTCCCTTGTCTCATAACTTGTGTTTGTATTTGAATTTTGGAATGCAGTTTTGTTTGGCAGCATGTGCTCACCCCACTGCTTTTCTGCCAATGACATCTATCTACTCCTCAGTCAGTTTTTCTTTCTCCTGTTTCCTCTTCCTGTCCTCCTCTCTCCTTTATAATCAGCAACTGCTTACTGTCATCGGATACAATCAGTGATCTTTTACCTGGTTGCCATATTCTGGTAAGGTTTAGACATGAGAAACTGATGTACCACTGGTAATGATAATCTTTTTCTGAAAGAATGTGGTATTTGAATGTACCATCACCTGTTACACATCTCATATTTTATTATTCTCCAGAAAAGCACAAGGATTTTTCCTATCAACTCCTATGAATTTTCAGTGACAGACAAGAACATTGGGGGGAAATTAGTCCCCAATAAATTAGTGCCACCAATCATACCCAGTGATCAAGTGAAAATAATACCCTGCATATAGACATATCTGCCTGCCTTAATCACCCCAAGAAATCAAAAAGGGTTCAGCTAATAAGTAAGTACAAAACATTTTCATGGAATATATTGCTGTAAAAAATTTAAAAATCTCTTAAATGGCACCAGGAAAAAATACATTTAAGTTTTATTTCATATGCTGTACATTTCTAATATGTTAAATACTATTTCACCATCTAATGAACACCAATATGAAATAAATTTGCTTTAAGAATATTAGTAATACTTAAGTATTTTAGCTAGAGAAAAACACTTATATATTTTAGCTTGATTTAGATATATTTAACTGTAGCTAGACTTTATCTTTCTATATGCATCTGCTTGTATAAAAATATACCTACTGACTGACATGCTGTACCACTGTGCCAGAGGTAGTGATATTTTTGTTCCAGATGTAGTTACATTACCACACAGCATGGTTTTCTCTTACCTCTCAACTAGATAAAGCATAGTAGCAAAAATAGAAAGTATTGAAAACATAATGGCTGGATCCCTTGGATTTCTTGATGGTGTTACACGTTATATCCATATTAAAAGCAAACAGCTTTAGCAAGGATAATGATGTCTTACAAAGAATATCCAAGGAATTAGAGGCTATAACCCCGTGAGTGAACAGCTCTGTAATATCTCTACAAGTTCTGAAGCTGGGCTGTGTCTACCCTTCCCACTGGATGTCTATTGCTGCTACTGATGTCCGTCCTAAGTGCTGTCATTACAGCTTGCAACTTGCTAAGCCACACAAATTCAATGCTCCTGGGAGCAGAATAATAAAGGTTATGCATTGTTAAATGCATCGCTGATTCAACTCCCATTTCCCTCAGCACAATTTTATAGTGGATGCCCATTCAGCCTCACAGGGACAAATAAAAGGGGGTGTTTTCAAGCAATATCCATCTAAAGGATGAGGTGTCATGATCCCTTGGCAAGTGACTACTTTGATGGCAGAGCAGTTTGATTTGCAACAGTTATAAAACAGCTATTTCTGACCCTAGAGCATAGCAGAGTTAATTACGGTAGTAAGCTGTTTGGAGCAACTAATTTATATTGTGATGCCTTGGCTGGCACAAGAAAGAAGAGATTTGTCAAAATATACTAAGACAGTTCCCCAAACCCTACTTTGTTTTGTAACTAAACAGTAAAAATCTTGTTTTGTTATGACAGAGACAGAATATAACCAAGGCAAGATGCGTCTTCCTTGTCTTTAAGGCCATATTTTCAGTTCCAAAGAGTGTTAGCTGACAGGCCAAACATGTTGTGCAGAGTCTTTCAAAAAAAGAAAAATGTTGGGGTTTTTCTTGTTTTCTCAAGAATTACAAGTTACAGAATGACAGCCTTTTGGCTAGTCTAGAGAAAACTTTCAAGGCTAACTGTGTAACAAATGAGGCACCCAGTCTTTTACCTGCTGCTTACTTCATCTCTTGTCATCCGTCTGTAGAGGTACTAGTGACTTAAGACAGCTTTTTCCATCGTTCTCAGGCTGGTAACCCTCTTGAATAGTTAAATAAGAAGGAAATGTCATTGACAAGAATGCACAATTCGTGTGTTTATGCTTTAAAATGGATTATTAGCGAAAATTGAATCTTGAAGAGCAGAGAAGAACAACAAATACTGGGTTCTAGCAAAATTTTCAGCAACTCACTTTCTCCAGCCCTGTTTCCACTTCACAGTTCCCACAGGAGCTGTTATCCACAAGCTGAGAAAAGTAACCTGAGCTGTATTAAGACATCATTAGGCTGAATCTGTGTGGTGTTTATTAGGACTTTGCCTGGATTTTTCCACTCTGCATCTTCAATTAACTCCTTCAAATTTGGATGGATCATTATCTATTGTCTGTGTCTTCATTTGGTACCCATCTGACAGATAAGCAAAGAAAAAGAGTATTGGGGACTGTGAACTAAATATGTTTCCATCAGGCCACTACTATAAGATTAAATAACTTAATATGGGAGATGGGAAACTAATTCTCTTTTTGTTCTCTATTTGTTAACTCTTCTTCTTCCCTCTCTTCTGTGCCACAAGTCTACAGGCACTGTTCTTCTGGACCTCACCTACTCCTCACAGTACCATGTTGTGCATGATCTTGGCTCTAAGAAGCAGAGTGATGATTTCTGCACATACATTATCAAGAGGTCTCAAGGCACCGTGCAATTTTTACCAGTGAATAAAGCATCATAAACTTCAGTTTATGAACCAAGCTTCCCTGTTGGTCTTGTGTGATGTCTGCCTAGTGGAGTAAGTTATGGGAGAGAAAAACGACCTTTCTCACTTTCCTGTTTAATGGCTTTTTTCTTCCAGAACAGTGGAATATCAATAAAAAGTAAAGTTATTTTATCACTGTTATTTACCAGAGCATGGCACTTTATGCTTTGCTAATCTCTAAGACTCAGTTTTGATACAGCTTGTCATCTCTCTTTTATAAACAAGGTGGAGAATCTCACAGATTTCACCATAGAGAATAAAGGATCCAGATGCCAAATTCTTAACCCCAGTTAGTGGGAAAAAAGTAATTATTAATAAACAAAAATTAGGGCACAGACTTTGCCTCCATTTGAGTCTAAGCAATGTATGTATAGATTTAACATAACTCTGATCATCTTCCTTTCGCATCAATTCCAAATGATTAATTGGATCTGTGAAAATGAGGCAAAAGGTCACCCCTCTTGCAACTAAGCTGTCAAAGTCACTAACTACTTTGATAAATATGGGCTCTGATGTCTTCCTGAGGCTGTCTTCAGCTCATCAGATATTCTTATACATATTTAAAAATTTAATTTAACTTCTAATATACTTTATTTTTAGTCTTGTCTGTTCCTACAAACAGGAGGCTGTAAACAGAGTCAGAAAGGAGTATTTTAGAATTAAAGTCACAAAATTTAATATCACAGAAGATTTTTCATGTCATGGTTTTAAAAAATCAGAGAGGTTGAGAAGGATTTGCATGCAAGAATCTGAAATTTTAGAACATGTGGTTTGATTTTCTGGCCTGGTTTTGGTTGGGAGAGAGTTAATTTTCTTTTTAGTAGCTGGTATTTTATATTATATATATTATATTATATTATATTATATTTTAGTACAATATTTTGGATTTAGTATGACAATAATATTGACAACACACTGAGGTTTTGGTTGTAAGTAGTGCTTATTCTAAGTCAAGAACTTTTCCATTTCTCAGGCTCTGACAAGAAGAAGTTGCACAAGAAGCTAGGAGGGACCATAGCCAGGACATCTGAGTTGAACTGGCCAAAGGGATTTTCCATACCATAGAACGTCATGCCCAGTATGTAAGCTGGGGAATTTTTCTGGAAGGTGTGGTTGCTGCTCAGGGACACTCAGCAGGTGATGAGCAACTGCGTTGTGCACCACTTGTTTCTCTCGGGTGTTATTTCTCTCTTTGTCTCATTTCCATTAAAAATTACTATTATTATTGTAATTGTAATATTTAACTTTGTTTCAATTACTAAACTATTCTTATCTCAATGCACAAGACTTCCATTCTTCCATTTCTTCTCCGTGCCAGGGGACAGTGTCATTGTCTCGGCCGACAACTAAGTGCCTGTATTGTACTTAGTTGTCAGCTGAGACAATGACACTGTCCTAAGGTGAGAAAAGGAATTTTTATTAAGTCTGTTGCAGTTTCACAGACCCACAGAAGTAAAAGACATACAGTGGTTAGATTTGGAATAAATGATGGAACACATCATTAATATAATTTTGCTCTGATAAATGTTGCAATATCTGTACTGTCAGATATCTTTCATCTGCAAGGATGTGCTTTGTATTCACACTATTGTGATTTATCTCACAGGAATAAAAATTGTACTGCTTGATTCCTGGAAAATTATTTCAGTGATCTTTAGAAGCAGAATACTCAGACATATGCAATCAGTGTACTGTAAGCATAACTTAGAGGCTGACTAAAGAAATAAACAAAATCACTCCCATAAAACCTTCACAAGGATTAAATCATGACCAGGTAAGCAAACCAGGTCATAATTATGTAACCCTTTTCCCTTAGTAGGGTTTCTAAGACACTCTAATGCATGAAAGGCTCAGTGGATGTGCTTTTTTCTCAATCTGATGGTAAAAATGGTTTCCAAGCCACAGGCATGGAAAACTGAGCATTATGTGTGCCTTGGTATGCTATCATACTATCCTCCAGAATGATCTCCCATAACATGGCTCTGTTCAACTGCTTTCTGACAGAAGACACTTGAGCAGAGAGGACAAATAGTCTTTATGGGTTTTAACTTACAGAAGGCAAAAAAATATTATGGTGGAATGACTATAACCATCTTACTAAACTACACCAAAACTGTAAAATTTGTGAGTACAAAACACGACGCTTATTTCCTGTGAGAAACTGAAGTTGGAGTTATTTGTACAAGGTGTGCTTGCCTCTCAGCAGCTTCTGCTCTCTTCTCCATGCACATGCTGTCATGCCAAAGCCTGGCCAATTAATGATGTCTCTGGGACAGGGAGAGTGGTCTTCTCTGTAAAAAAGAGCCTTTTCTGTAAAAAATTGGCAAGTACATCCCTCCTAGGAGAGACCCATCTGGCACCTAAAGGCTTGTAGTAAGTATCAAAGCAGGCTGTTGCAAATTTCTAAGGGATATGACATTATTAAATGAGACTGCAGAACCCAATGTCCTATGAACTTCTATGCATGACATAGCTGTCAAGAGCTTCCTTAGAAATGTTCTTATATATTCTGCAAAACTCCCCATAGAAGAACTGAGTGCTGTGTCTGCCACAGAGATTCTACTTGTGAAAAAAAAGGCGGCAATATAGAATGCAGGAAGCATGTTTATTGCTAAAAAGTTTTGCTTTAAAATCCAAAAAGCACCAGAAAGCTAGTTTCTGCAACAAATGCAATCAAAACTTATTATAATGAAGTAAAGCCTGAACTCTATAAACTCCTATGAGGAATCAATACCTCCTGGGGGAAAAAAAAAGTATTGGCAATATATCACTATATCAGTGCAGAAAATGGATTATTGGCCAAATATTTAATACCCACTAGCTGAGACAAAAGTTTCCCATGTCTCTGTGCAGCTGTACCAACAAGAGGAATCTGATCTTGTTGTATTCATTTTTACAGTTTTGGTACAGGTAGCAACTTCCATTTCCTGTTGTGTCTTGGTTGTGTCTTCTCTATGTGCTGGCCACTGGAAATGGGGAGGCCTGAATAGGTGAATATGTTATATCTGATAAAATAAATTGAAGTAAGGTAAGGAATGAGAGCCTCTCATCCTTCACTCTCTTTCTGAAGTACAATTGACTTGCTGACAGTGTAGGGAACTAAGGGAACTGCAACCTCCCTCACCTGTATTTTCCACAATAAGCTGCTGTTGAAAAGTAATTTATGACCTTCGTGGTTCATAGTCTCTCTTGTGACAGGTCCATGAAATTTCCTGGATAAGGCTGAGCAATGCTGTCTCTACAGGTCAGTACTGTACGGTTCTTAGAACAGCCTGTGCCATCCAGTTCAGCTGCATTTTGCAGTTTTTTGGGTACTCCAGGGAAATGTATTAGGATGACAGTCTGCTAACACTGAAAAATGACACTTAGAAGAGAGAAGTGACTTGATTTCAGTCATGGAACTTGAAATGATCTCTTTCTCATGCAAAATGATATTAAAGACTGTAACAGAATTTATTGGGAAAAAAATAATAGGCAGTATAGACTTTATCAGGATGTGGACATCAGAAAAGTATAAAAGACATTTTTAATCTTCAAAGTTGAAGTATAAAATGTGCCTTCCTCTTTCTGGGTAGGCAGTTGGCAAGCTACAGCTGAAATATCTTGCAGAGCCTGTCCTCAGGAAAAAAGAGATAGCTGTAGAAACATGGCAGCCCATGAACTTCCACTCTTGTCTGATATCTGCTGGTTCAGTCTTTCAGAATCAGAAATGGTGATGAATATGTGTGACTGACTTGCCATCTGCTTTTGATCCAGCATGTGACATATTGTTTCGTCAGAGACTCATGAGAAGCCTTCTTCCTCTGCATGTTTCCCAGCAAGTGCTACAATCCGATCCCCTAGAAAAGCCCGTCACACTTGCAGCTTGCTTATCATATGAACACATGCTCTAAAGCTTCACTGTTTGTGCTGCCCAAGTCACTTCCTGAGATATGGCCATTCTACACAAAGAAAGCAGCTATCTCTGATAATAAGAGGCAAAGTATTAATGCTTCTTTTATTATTCACTATCCCATCATTAATCACAATGAAAAGTCCTTAGACATCATTCATGTTCAGTTACTAGTATTAAGCCTATGGGAGAAAGATTGGTGACGCTTAGTATATGTGTATTTTTTAAGGTTCCCCCCCGAAAAATGCATATCACACACAGTCTGCCTAGTTAAGGAAAGAGGAAGAGATGATAGTACAGAAAATCCTAGGGCAAGTGCTAATCCAATATTCAAAAGCAACCTCTCATTCTTGCTTGTCCATCGTAAAAATCCTCCAGTCAAATGAACTGTTCAACACGCAGAGATACTACAAGTTTTACTCTATTAATGTCACCCTCATTTCTCAGTTTGCTCACCTGTAGAACAACCATAATACGTTTCCAAGTGTCCTGCAGTCAGTGGGATTGGTGAGCTCTCTATCTGAATGATAGTGGGTTTCTTGTGCCATCACACTATCCCATCCTCTTTGAAAGAAATGACAAGCCCTTAGGGCTAAACAAGTCACCTAGGGCATATTCTACATCTTTACATAATCCTCTGTATCTGAATGCACATATACTTAGCAGTTAGGTGTTCTGCTGCTTAAAGATGAAAGTACATGGCTCTTTTTATATACAGGGCTCCCTGCAATTCCACATTAGTCAATGGAAAGGATATAACTGAATGATAAAGGAGCAGCAGTCACTGCTCAAATTATTTATAAGCCATTCATTCATCTTTATGTATAGAGCCGTCAGGTTTTTTCCACTCACTTAGAAGAAAAAAATAAAAAAGACCAAGGAACTCTGCAAACATTAACTAAAACCAGGTGGAAAATAATGATAGAAAGGCCACACAAAAATTAAGTTTTAATGCAGCTTTAAATACAGCTTGTTAAAAAGGAAGTGTAAGAACATTAGAAAGAAATTTGCACCACAATCCTCAACACGTTATCATTTACTCTCCTACAAAGTGAGTGTAAATGTATATGAGGAACACGCATTTGATCCGGCGGAATTATGCTCACCATTTCCATTGGTGTAAAGTAGCAAAGGATTAGAAAATATTGAGACCAGGTTATTAAAGACAACATTCTGAGAGATATGGTGAGTAGAAACACCATTTCTAAGAGCCATAAAATTGAGCTGGATAACTTTCTAGTGCCTAATACCTAAAAAAAAGTAGGAATCCATAAAAGAAAAGGTAGTTAGTACCTTCATTTCCTCTTGTTTACAAACTCAAGCTGTAGCAGAAGAGCTTGTAAGCAGCATTTTTTAAAATAAAAAGCCCAAGATACATGAAAGAACCACTGACTATTAAGAAACACAAAGTCTCCATCTTCAAAGACAAGTCAGAGAACAGGAGGAATATGCAGGATGCCATATGTCTCTGTTGTATTACTATATTTTCCCTAATTATTTTGGTGAAAGCACATCTGGAACCAACTTGGACCTTGTGGAATCATTATAATAATTCCAAAATCTAACATAAAAAAAAAAAACCCTAAAAAAAAACCCTAAACAACACTAACCAAAAAAAACCAATAAACCTAAACCTAGACATAACACCAAAACTAAAAGTAGCACTAAACTAAACCATAACCCTAAATCCTAAACTGAAATCAAACCCTAACCCGAACAATCAATCAAAATTAAAACCTAAATGTGACCCTAACAAAAAACCAAAACCTACCTATAACCCTAAACTTAACACTAACACTTAACCTAATCGTAACCCTAAACATAAAAAAACCTAACTATAAAATAATAAGTAGAAAAAAACATGCCCTAAACATAACTCTAATCATAAAATTAATCTAACCCAAACCCTAACCCTAAACATAAATATAAATGTAATCAGAAATAAAATCTAACCCTGACCCTAACACAAAAATTAACCACTATCCCAGAAAAAACCCTACTACTTACCCTAACTCAAAAAACAAAAGCATTAAATAGACCGTAAACCAAACAGGAAAGGCTAAACCTAATAAAAATCCTAAGGACAAACCTAAACACAATAATAAACCCTAACACTAACCCCAGCCGTAACAGTAATCCCAAAAGCGAATCCTAACCCGAACACAACAGTAATACAACTAATCCAAAACCTCAAACTAAACGTAAACCTAAACCTAGCCCTAACCCTAATCCTAACCCTAGTCCAAAACCTAAACCTAACACTAAAGTTTACCCAAACTTTAACCCTAACTCGAACCCTAAACCAACAGCAACCCTAAACATAATCCATAACCTAACATTAAACCTAACCATAAAACTAAAACGACCCTAAAACTGAAGATAAAGTTAACTGTAATCCAACTCCCAACCATAAACCTAAATTAAACTCTAACCCTAAGTGTGATCCAAGCCCTAACCAAAACTTAACCCTAACACTAACCGTAATGATAACCCTAATCCTAACCCTTATAATAATGATAACCAAACCTATACCTATAAACTAAATCTATACCTAAACATGACCATAAACCGAGACCTAACCCTAACCCTAGCCCTAACCGTTACCCTAACCATAACCCTAGGAAGAGCCGGAAATCAGTCACGGGGTTAAGGCAAGGGTCAAAAGAGAAGAGGTGGGAGCAAGGTTGGGGCACTGCCGTGCTCCCCTTGGCATGCCTTTGACATGGTCAGTGTCTCTGGAGCTCCTGGCTTTGTGGTTTTCTGAACCCTAACCCTAGGCATAACCCTAACCCTATCCTTACCCTAAAGCTAGGAGGAGCCAAAAATCAAGCATTGGGCTGAGGCGAGTTCCAAGTGGAAAGTAGAGGAGGGAGCAAGGTTGGGGCAGTGTCGCGCTCCCTTTGTCAAGCCTTTGCATGGTCAGTGTCCCTGTAGCTCTGGGCTTTGTGGTTTTCTCAACCCAAACCCTAGGCATTACTCTAATCCTAACACTAGGCACAGCCTAAAATCAAGCTTTGGGCTGAGGCGAGTTCCAAGTGGAAAGTAGAGGAGGGAGCAAGGTTGGGGCTGTGCTGCTCTCCCCTTGGCATGGCTTGGGCATGGTCAGTGTCCCTGGAGCTCCTGGCTTTGTGGTTTTCTGAACCCTAACCGTAGGCATAAACCTAACCCTAAACCTAACGCTAGGTGGAGCCGAAAATCAAGCATTGGGCTGAGGTGAGTTCCAAGTGGAAAGTAGAGGAGGGAGCAAGGTTGAGGAAGTGCCGTGCTCCCCTTGGCATGCCTTTGACATGGTCAGTGTCCCTGGAGCCCCGGGCTTCTTGGTTTTCTGAACCCTAACCCTAGGCATAACCCTAACCCTATCCTTAACCCTAACCCTAGGTTGAGCTGAAAATCAAGCATTGGGCTGAGGCGAGATCCAAGTGGAAAGTAGAGGAGGGAGCAAGGTTGGGGCAGTGCTGCTCTCCCCTTGGCATGTCTTTAGCATGGTCAGTGTCCCTGGAGCTCCTGGCTTTGTGATTTTGTGAACCCAAACCCTAGGAATAACCCTAACCCTAACCCTAGTCTGTTCCGAAAATCAAGCATTGGGCTGAGGCGAGTTCCAAGCTGCTGCTGCTTCTTCTTCTTTCTTCTTCTTCTTTCTTCTTCTTTCTTCTTCTTCTTTCTTCTTCTTCTTCTTCTACTTCTTCTTCTTCTTCTTCTTCTTCTTCTTCTTCTTCTTCTTCTTCTTCTTCTTCTACTACTACTACTACTACTACTACTACTACTACTACTACAAAATTCCACAGTTCCTAGCCATGCTACTGAATAATTGGTAGGAAAGTGAAAATAATACACATTTTTAGTAACCATTGGATAAATTATCTTTAAAAGGCAGTGTAAATCTTGATAATTAGACTTTTCTCCTGCATTCTCTGCTCTGTGTTATGCTTGGGCCATGCTAGTGACTCTGTTTCTCGGATAAGACGTAATAAACAACTATCTGGCAGCAGTGAAACTCCAGGAAAAGCCTCCATTTGTCTCTTGCACTAACTCCTCGCAAGAATTTTAAAAAGTTCACCCATCAGGAGAGATTTGATCTACAGCACAGTTCAGTGTCACTTCCCCAACCCTAAACGCATCCGAAACCTTAACAAAACCCTCATGGTAATTTTAAACAAAATCCTAAGCATGGCCCTAGCCCTTGCCCGAACCGTAACACAAACCCAACACTTAACCTGACCTTAAATCAAATCCTCACCATAATCAAAACCTTAATCCTAAACATTACACCAATTTTAATCAAACCTTTACACTAACCCCAATCCTAACCTAACCCCAAAATTTATATTAACCCAAAACCTAGATCTAATGCTAAACCTAACACAAGCCTAATCGCAATCTTAACCCTAATCATATCCCTAACCCTAACCTGTTGAAAAAGTCCAGCGACTTTGACGGGGGGAGACATTGCAGAACAACCGATATGATTTATAAAAGCAAGCTCTGTTTATTAGCAATCCAGAGGCACTTACATAGTATACCAGCTTGTTAACTCTTAATTGACTCAAACCTATCAAAGCGCATTTCTGCTTCTACATAATTAGACTACATTGGCAAGCTTCTACTAGTTAGGTTATGATTAAAGAATTCAGAGTTCACCCACCCTTCTCCTGGTCAGTACATATTATCTGCACAGCTGCACATCCTAAAAACTCCCTTCTTGTTCCCAGGCTTGTTTCTCACACAAAAGATATCTCATGCAGGCAGTTTCTCACACTAGCTTTTGCTTGCAGGCCTTTTTGCTTGTACAGTTCTTTTATTGATCCCATAATTCTATCAATGACCCATGCCCCTGATCCTCTAACCATTCTTCAACACTAACCCTAACCCCTAACCTTAATAATAAACCCTAACCCTAACGCTAACTGTAACCCTAACCCTAACCCTTATACTAGTTCTAACCCTAACCCTAACTCCAACCATAACCCTTACCCTAACCCTAACTGTTAGCCTACCCCTAACACCTAACGCTAAGCGCTATTTTGCAATGTGTTCAAATTTTCTATGATTTTTTTTTCTTTGGACCAAGACAAGGTGGAATCTATCTCTGAAGTATCTGGAGCA
The DNA here is from genome assembly GCF_020740725.1 of Corvus hawaiiensis. Lineage (NCBI taxonomy): Eukaryota > Metazoa > Chordata > Aves > Passeriformes > Corvidae > Corvus > Corvus hawaiiensis. The sequence continues at coordinate 42,749,209 of NC_063218.1, read as the reverse complement.
TCTTCTCATCAATAAAACTGTTTCGATAACATGCCATAATTTATCTTCAGATTCTTGAATTTTGAAAGTGTGATTCTGGCTTTAAGTCCACTTGGCTGCTCGGGCCATCATTTGTTAGAAAAAAAATATCTGGAGACAAAACCTTGGCTGTCAGGGAGACTTTCTCTGCTGTGTGCTTAGCAGTACTGGGAAAAATTTACAGCTTTGCACAACTTCTCAGTACCAGACAGACTCTCAAGGTACTCCAGGGAAGCTGTTGAGTTTATTAATATTGCATCATTGACAAAGACACATAAACCTCTTTCATTCTTTTCTATTTTTGGCAACTAATTTAGAGTACCATCTTCCAACACTATGAATCAAGCCTTCAAATATATTTCAAATATACATCCACCTGTATAGAAGAGGAAAGGGGATCTCTGGCAGCAGGCTGGCTAACTTGGTGAAGCAGGCTTTAAACTGAAGGACTCTGAGTAGGGCGTCCAAAGAGACAATGTTTACTGCATCACATCTAACTGGGGAATAAGCCAGGCCAACCAGAGCAGTGACAAACATTCCTTATCTGCCTCCCAAGATGAGATCCAGAAGGCAAACCACTTCGAGGGTGTGTATGGCTGTGGAGCCTATTGCACCCTTGCTGGGAAATCTGCACACTTGATTACCTCTCTGAAATGCCTGTACACCAACACACACAGCATGGAGAATAAACAGGAATAATTAGAGATCTGTGTGAGGTCGCAGGGCCACGATCTCATTGCAGTTACAGAGGCATGGTGGGATAGCTCACATGACTGGAATGCTGCCATGGATGATTTTATTCTTTTTAGGAAAGACACACTAGAAATGTGAGGTGGTGGAACTGCTCTTTATGTGAGAACAACTGGGATGTATCGAGCTCTGCCTAAGGGTAGATGAAGAAGGAGTCAAGAGCTGATGGGTAAGAATTCAGGGACAGGCAATGTGTGACACTGCTGTGAGTGTTTGCTACAGGCCACCTTGTCAGGAAGAGGAAGTCAGATTTTTACAGTCAGCTGGAAGGAGCCTCTCTCACAGGCCCTGGTGTTCATGGGGAGCTTCACTGTTTTCTACTGAAAGACAGCCAGGCACACACCGCCCAGGAGGTTCTTGCAGAGCATGGATGATAAATGACTTGGCTGCAGGACTTGAAGGTATACTAAGTAAATGTACCAACAAAAATAAATTGGAATGAGATGTTGACTCTCTTGAAGGCAGAGAGACCTTGACGAATTAGAGACCTGGGCAATCAAAAACCATGTAAAATTTAACAAAGACAAGTGCCAGATTCTGCACCTGGGACAGGGCAACCCTGTATGTATGGACAGACTATGGAACTAGAGGCTGGAGAGTAGCCCTGTAGAAAGGGACATAGGGTTCCTGGTCAATGGCAAATTAAGTATAAGTCAGCAGTGCCCTGGCAGCCAGGAGGGCCAATTATGTCCTGGGGGCATCAGGCACAGAATTTTCAGCCGGGCAAGGGAGGGAGGGGATTGTCGTTCTCTACTTTCTGCTGGTGTGGCCTTACCTCAAGTCCTGGGGGCAGTTTTGGGCACTACGACATAAAAGGGACATAAAACTATTGGAGAGGGTCTGAAGAAGGGCAATGAAGATGGTGAAGGGCCTTGAGGGAAAGCCATACAAGGACCAGCTGAGGTCACTTGGTCTGTCCAGCCTGGAGAAAAGGAGACTGAGGGGAGACCTCATCACAGTCTACAGTTCCTCACAGGGGGAAGCAAGGGGATAGGCACTGATCACTTTTCTCTGGTGACCAGTGACAGGGCCTGAGGGAATGGCATGAGGCTGTGTCAGGGGAGGTTTGGGCTGGATGTTAGAAAAAGATTTTTCACCCAAAGGATGTTTGGGCAATATAACAGGCTCCCCAGGGAAGGGGTCACAGCACAGCAACAAGCCTGACGGAATTCAAGAAGCATTTGGACAATGCTCTCAGGCACATGGTGATTCTTGGGCTCAGTCTTTGACAGGGTCAGGAGTTGGACTTCAATGACTCCTTGTGGATCCCTTCCAACTCAGGATATCATATGATTCTGTGATGAGTATTCTTCTTAAAGTTAAATATTTCAAATAATTTTATTTCTGAAAGTTAAATAAAACAGTGCAGAGGATGCCACAAAACTGAGAAGCTAAAAATGCTATTTTCAGAAATGCGGCTACCGGGTGCATGTTCTCTGTTCAAAAGAAAACTGTCACTGTTTAATGCAACTGTTTAAATAGCCCGTCCTAAATAGAGCAGAAGAGTCAGCAAACTTATGGTTTCACAAGGCTCAGTCAGGCAAATGTCTGCAGCACATCTTTTATTTAACAAAGAAAGGTAGAACCATTCTACCATGTTCTGACTGTACAGATACGTGCCACAAGTGTTACAAGGCCCATTGCGAATTACTATTTCCACATTCATATCATCTTCTATTATATCTGCTCAGTCACTGTGAGGCAGCCTAATCTATTCCTCACCATGCAGACAATTTTTTTTCTAACCACTAAATAGCATTTCCCATTTGGATTCTGATACCCAGCAATGGGCTCATTTGTTTAAAGACAGTTTCTACATACCCTACTAAAAAATGTCATTTTGCAGCCAGGAAGTTGAAATGCTTTGCCAACCTGGAAGTTTAACCCATTGGTTGTGTGTGTAGGTGCTTACGTATACATAAAATTGTTATTTAAGTCAATGGCGTAAATGACAATTACAAAGCATTGCAGAGACTGTACGATGAATTGTCATAATAATGACTTTAAGATTCTTTTTACTGCTGAACTACTAGTAAAAATCCATTTATGAGGCCTAAGTTGGAAAGCACTTACACAGCTGCTTAACACCAAGCAGTAGGTATTCAGTGGGAATGATCAAGAGCCAACCTACTTTTACATTAGTATTAGATAGTGGCGAGGTAGTGATGGCTACCATGGTTTTCCCTCATATGAGGCCATAAGAATTATGTGAGAACACCTGGAAAATTGTCTGTAAAAGAAAAAGTCCAACTATCACTTGTAGTAATGAGTTGAATGAATAAAGGGACTGTCTTACTTCTTATGATATACACTGAGGCTTTTTGATAATTTGTACTTGCAGGTGTTAGTTAATTTGTCTTGTGCATCATCTCTCATTGACATCTGACTTTGCACCTCATTTTCAAACATGTCTGCAGCCTGTTTGGTTGCTCCTAAATCAACATGTAGTACCTTGCATGGATATACAAATGTAAACATAGAAACAAGCTTGTAAGGGGATCATATAGAATGATTACTTCCTCAGATCAGAACAGATACTTACTATAAATATAAGGAATGGCCAGTTTTCCCTAACAACAATGATTTCATGGAAAATGTAGGCCTCCACAAGATGATAACATTTACTGTAAAATTTGGGAACTGATCACTTCTTGATCAGGAAAAGCAAACCATAATATTTGTTTCGGGGATGGTCTACCTTGAGACTGTTTATTGATCTAAGTAGTCACAGCACCCCTGGGAAATCTCTCTATTTCTGATCCCATTTCCATACCTCTCTGAAGAAGGATTTCCAGTTAGACTAACACGGCCACTCAGCTTAATGTTATGGGAAAAGGGATATATTAATAATATCAATTCAAAATATAAATTCTATAATTCCATGTAATTCTATGTTTCACAAGAAACTCTGGTATATCAGCTAGATTTTTGATGAAAACGAATGTGAAAAATCAAAATTTCCCATGGGAAAGAGAGAATTTAAAATTTTGTTTCTTACCCGTCCTTAGCTGACTTAAACACGAAGGGAACATTTGAAGACGTGATTTAGATTTAAGTCCTGTGCTGGCCACAAAATGAAAACCTACTCTAACACTGGGCATGATCAGCCTACATCTCATAGGTTATATGAATTATATGATGGTACAGAAGGTCAACTACGTCTACTTACCTGGCCCTCCACCTGCTCTTGAACACCATTTTTCTTGAGATGGCCTTCTGGCAAAAGTCTTTAGGCAAGATAAATTATTCTGGTGGTGACAGGCTGCTCCTGGTTGCCTTTTTCATCATTCTGAGCTGCGTTGCTCATGTGCTACACACTTTAAAGTTTTTTGATAAGTCTCTAGGAAAAATGGTGGTGAAGAACAGGCCGATTATCACTGTCAGAACCAGGAATCCATGAATCCTTCTGCCAGACTTTCAAATTGCCTGTGGGCCAGGGAATAGCTGGAAGTGCAAACCATCCCTGTTGGAGGAAAACACTAGTTTCCTTTTTCCTGGGACAGTTATGGCTATTTGTGTTCCAGCATTTAGGTATAGGAGGTTCTTAAGCCTAACCTGAAAGGAGGTTGTAACAAAGTGAGGATTGGTCTCTTCTCCCAGATAACAAGTGACAGGAAATGGACTCAAGTTGTGCCAGGGGATGTTTAAATTAGACATGGGGAAAAAATTCTTCTCTGAAAGGGCAGTTAGGCATTGGAACAGGCTGCCCAGGGCAGTGGTTGAGTCACCATCTCTGGAAGTGTTCAAAAACCAAGTAGATGTGGCACTTGGGGACATAGTTGAGTGGTGGACTTGATTTGACTTTACTCAAAAACTTTACTGCACATATTGCATAATGAGACTTTTGCAGCTAAAATGAGTAGTAGAAGATTGGAATGTTAAGGCTTCATCAATGGAGCTGTACAGTATTTTTCAACAAATAAATCTATTTCCATTAACTGAAGCCTAAACAAAAGCTATTTATGAGTTTCCAGTTTTGCCTTGTAATTTTTTACAAGGAATTAAAAGTCAAATTAATTGCATTACAAAGACAGTATTGGCAAAGTGTGTGTGTCTTGCATATGTCACCTTGCTATCAGATAAGTCCGTAAATCCAGGACTGAAAACCTTTTCAAGCAAGGTATCAGCCAATGTAGAAAAGTGACATCTGATTCTAGATGACCCTGGAGCTCAGGACATGGCAATACTTCTCTCATATTACAGCAGTTGCTTTCCTGGCAACAATCTTAACACCAGGAAGTGACGAGATACTCCTTTTCACTTTTTTTAGCATAATATCTTCCTTAGATGTTATTAAATGTATGGTAAGTTCACCACCATAATCGAAATCATTAATTTCAAGCCATTATTTGGTCTTTCCAGGTGGATCATACATTAGAAAGGACTGTTTAATTTGAAAGATAGGTTTTTAGTAACAGGTATATGTTTTCAATCGCATTGTCCATAAATCATTTTATAGTAATAATTGAGCAAACAGAAAATCCATCTTGCTTTTTTAATTAAAATTTCTTTGAAGACTGTAGGAGATCACCTGCCCAAGGGTGCAGTGACTGATTTTGATTCCTTTTTGATGAGTTGAGAGTGAATGAACTGACATACTCTCCCAAGAAACAAGACTTTCTGAGCAAATGTTCTTGTGTAGAGAAGATGATTTGCAAAAACCAATGATCCACCTAAAACTCCTCCAGTTTGAAAATACTTTTAAAATATTTATCATCACAGAAAGCTTTTTTTTAACTGTATTTCAGTCTTCCATTAGTTTTCCAGCTTTACATGATACTGTGTCAATAGTATCTCCCACATGTCAAAATACTCCCCCTGAAAGGACTTTTCTTCTGATATTTTATGCCTTGTTTGTAAAGTCAAGTACAAAAGAGAAGTAGACCTGATAAAATAATCAAAATAAACAATGACAATGCTCAAAAGGACACCTGCAGGACATCAGAGTTACCAATTCTTGGAGATGAAAGGAGCAAGTACGTGCCACTGCACAGGTCAGATTGGGCTGACTCAGGCATGGTCAGCTGTGCTTTCTGAGGCTTTGGCATGCAACCCAGAGGCCCACTGGCCTTGACCTTTAGTAACAAATAAAAGGAAACACAATCTGCTAAAACATGGCCTGGAATTGTATTTTAAAAAATTGCAAGTTACTGTTTTAAAAACAGGGAAAGGGAAGCCTGATAGGAGACAGATGAAATTGTGCATCAGTTTACGGGTGAACTGCTGAATTGGTTATGTGAAGGGAAAAAGAAGACTTATCTTCCCTTTTCACAAAATTGTCTTTCTCTAGGAAGATGAAATTATTTTTGAAAGCCCCAAATGTTGATAGCCCCTTTTTGGAGTGCTGTGGTGATAAGCTCATTGGAATACATGTTCTTGTGAGCACTGGACAGAGACACAGCTGATTTGGTTTTTTCAGAGCAGTGCAAAGTCACAAAGTGTTAATGAAGCATTGTGATGGGCATCTCCTTTTTATTTGGCATGTGCTACAATGTGAATCACAGTATTCATACTGGATTCCTCAAAGTAGAATGTGAGGGTTTCAGGCACTGATTCATGCTCATACCTGAAAGCATTGCAATAACAACTTCATGTCAGCTTGAGTCCCAAGAGGGCTGGAGGTTCAGCAAAAGCACGGAAGCCCCAGTCAAAAAGCTGTAGAAAGAAACAGGAAAGAAATAAGAAACAGCTGGAAAAAGGCAAGCAGCACTTCTGCCTTAAAAAGGGTTTAAAAAGATAGTCAAGGACTTCTGTGCTTCTCAAAATATCTCTTTCATTCAAGTGACAAAAACTGAAGTAATCAAAGAGAAAGTTAGCAGTGTAAAAATCATTCCATGACATATTTAAAAAAAAAAAACCTGTTGCATTTCCTTTGGTAAATGCTATGTTCAGAAATAGCTTGAAACAACTGGTACAAGTAGAAATGAATAATTTTGCCTAGGCCACAGTAAATGTTTGTTGTATGAGTACATAAAGAAAAGATTAGAGACAAATTTTATAATGTAGCAGAACAATTTATCTGCCTTGCAGACTCACGACTATGAATTGAGCTTTTGTGACTGAGGAAGCAGTCTGTAATCTCAATCTCCTGTTATTTCTTTCAGGAACTGCTGAGTTTTCATGCTTGCTTCCATAAGGAAGTAAATCTGTTAAGAATTTTATTCTTATATGAAAAATATATACATTTAATGAGCAAAAGACATGAAGCAGAATTTGGATTTTATCCTGAGACAAAACTGTGAGACAAGATCTCCAAATGTGGAGTGCTCTTGTATCTGAATTACCATGGGGTTTCTCTTACATGCCATGAATACTTTAAGCTGCTTACCTGTTGCCATAACAAAAGTGAAAGGAAGAGAGACAGAAAGAGAGAAAGAGGAAAGGCAAGCAGGAGGACACCCGACCCTATATATAGTAACGGCAATGGAAAGTGATCCAACATTTGGGGTGCTTACTTGAATGAGCTATCAGTGCTCTGAATTAAATAGATCATTGAATTCCCTGAAAAACTGAGAGCTGTAGTCTTTGGCACAATGATTTACAACATATTCAGGCTAAAAAATTGAATTCTATCATATGCATAATGCAACCTATGAAGTTATAAATACATCTGCATGAATACTGTGTAGTTGAGGAAGGTGGGAGGTTCTCAACAGAGAAAAATAGCTGCTAGAGCTAGAGCAATCTGATTCTGAGTTAGAAGTTAATTTTGAGGGTAAGTGAGGTGCTAGGCTTGTATTTTCTTAAATGAAAATGAGAGGAGGTGAACTACAGAAATACATTAGCAAATGTCCTTATAGAGTCCATTTTTCCTATAACAGCTATTTAGAAAATATAAAAGGAAATAAGTCTAGTCTGATGTTTTCTGTTATCACTGGATTAAATTTTTCCTTTATCTGAAAATAAGATCCTTCAGCATTTTAACCTCATCCTCTTACTTTTAATCCACATTTTTCAAAGTTTTAACATGGAGGTAATTGCCTGTCACTGCTGAGTAGAGTAACATACAGAAAGAAAAAATAGGCTCCCCTTTTGGCCAGAAAGTACCAGTGTTGGGAATGGACAATTTAACAATTATTTTTTAGGCTTAAAGTTAACACCCTGCTGAGGCATATTTCTCTGGGCACTTGAACAGAAAGACATTGCTGCAGCAGGTTATAACTGGCTTACAAAATAAAGGTTTTCTTTTGCAGTCTGCGGCCTTGAGATTTCACTGTTGTAATCAAACAACCAAAAGCAACTCTGACTACTCGATTCTGCACCACAGGACAGCCTCCAAAAACAACCAGTTCCCCAGACTGCCTTTCACCAGCCTATTTTGATGAACACAGACAGACTAAAAAAAAAAAAAACAAAACATGGAAAAAGAGGAAGGTGCTTTTATTTTTCACAGATTGTAAGCCAGTAGAGAAACCAAAGTGTACTCAACATAAATATTTACTGTAGCCGATATTTTGCTAGAAATTAACAACTTTATGAGAGGTGACAGCACCTGTATTACAATAATACGAGTTGCCAGATCATGTGATTTAGGTCACAAAATAATACATTTTTATTGAAACATCTTTACAATAACCACACTGCCTATAAAATCTGAACTGTATACCATAGAACACTTCAGCAAAACCTTTGAAAATGCTGGAAACTTCTGTCCAGATCTTCAGTTATTCATAGCATCATGTTAATTAATGCTTTGAGCAGGACAAATCTATGCCACACAGGAACATGGCTGCTGAAATCTTTGACTGCAGAAGTCCTCATATTTCTCCTATTCGAAGTGATAATTTTCTTACCACATTCTACAGAAGGCAAAGTCATGCACTGTTGTGCTTGAAAAGCCATTAATATGGTTCTTCTGGAGTGTAATTAGAAAGTGCTAATACCAATGAGGATACTCCCAGATGTTCAGAAGGCCATTTTTCTTTATATTCATATATATATAAATATGTATAGATTTATACATCATAATAAAGGATTCAAAGAAACAGATGAGTTTCTCTTTATTTTTCCTTTTTTTGACTTACACATTTTGAAATTATGCTAAAATATAGCAAGAATCAAGAAGGTGAAAATAATAATCTCTTTATCTATCCAGAAAACCTGTGATTTGGCGTTCTAATCATACAACTAAAAGTTGACTTTCATTATGATTAATTTTAGAATGGATATTTTGATAAAAGAATTAGCAATGAATTAAGTGGAAGATTTGTTCCATCTCCAAACAAAATTTTCAGGTGAGTTACCCCTAGATGTGTTATAATTTCAAATTGAGTTTTGGGAATCTATATTTGCAAGTATTTTTCACTATCTCTTCTTCCTACCCCATTTGGATGCATTTGGATCACACTTGAAATGTCAAACTACAAAGATTACAATTTTTAATATTTGTGTACATCACTGAAGTTTTTAGACAAATGCTAACCATATTCCTTTTCAATGAGCTAATATTTGGTATGGCAGAGGTAAACGCACTTTAGCACAGAAACCCTGATCAAATCCTAACTGTAACACTAATGCAAGGCTGTCTGAATGGGCTGACAAGAGTTACCTATGTCACACTGCTGTTGCTTTCAGCAGTAGAACAGATTCTTCTCGGGATGGATTAGAAACGGAAAGAGACCAATCTGTCCTAAGCAGATCCCTTCTGTTTTAGTGTGTATTCAGACATGGAAATACAGTCAGTCCTCTCTATCCTCTCTCTTAGGCTTCTTTTCCCATGTTTTTGGAACAGCATCTTTATGTTTATGGATCTTTAAGAATCCAGTAACCCAAGGAAGTACAGTAACTTCCTCTTAGTGGGAAGGGAACTTCAGCACAATCTCACAATGGGCCTATCTCCACAGGCCCTCTATGACAGACCACTGTCAGCCTCATTTATAATGCCTCTTTAAAAGCAAAATCTTCTAAAAAATTAGTATTGGTAGGTGATACCAGTGATGAATCAATGCATAAAAATTGTCAGAGAAAAATATAGGGTTTGTTGTTTAATGATAATTGAATAACATTAACTGATTAAAAGAGCAGATTCATAGTGGACAGCATTAAATTTGAATAGCGTAAGTGAGGCTTACTTGTACTGACAGCAGTTAGGTTTTGCTAATAAAGACTACTTGTTTTCTCCCAATTTGAAATATATCTCAGAAGTTTTACTTTGGTTTTCTTTTTCAGTTTAGAAAGCTCCAAACAGTGAGGGTATTTATTGGATACTATCAGCTTGCTCTCAAGAGAGCTGGTCAGTCTTTCCCTATTTGCACATTCTATTTACATCCATGCTGGCACATTTTAACACAACAGAGAGAAAAAACCCCAGCATTTTGTTTTAAAGCAGAGCTACAAGAGAAAATCATTGCCTATTATTTTACCTATAATATTTCTATCTGGGATTTTTTTTTCTTTTTTTTATTTTTAATGAGAGAAAATAAACAAAAGATAATGCCACATATTTCAAACTGTAAGCTTTTAAAAGGCATCATTATCTTGGGTTTTTTTTCTTCAGTTACAGGAGCAGAACAGCCCACAGGTGCTGTGTAGGGTATTTTGTAGCCTCATTTATTTAGAAATTAATCTCACCTGGCAAAGTAAAAACTATTTGCTATTCCCAGCAGTGATGGCCTAAAAAGTCAGCATTAAACATTATTTGTTAGACATTTTATAATGTAATCAGGCCTCTTTATTGATGCTTGCTGCTGAGAAGGGCATAAAGGTTCTCCCAGAGAAAGTAGTGGAAACTCAGTTTCAGCAAATCACTTAAGCAGGTGCTTATTTAAATATGTGTTCCAATTTAAGCAGGTGCTTACATTCCATCAAAGTAAACTAGTCTCAAAAATGTACTTCAGTGCTCTGCTAAAGCTGGGCTAGCACCTCGATTAAAGATTAAATTTGCAAACACATTTCTGGATTTCTCTAAAGTTCTTTGAGAATTTCAGAGCCCCAGCTTAGGTGTTATGCATCTGCAATGAACAAGATATGAAATCACACTGGCTGATGAAGAAAACATAGTTTAACATTAAAAAAGATAAATCAGAAGTAAAACCTTATCTTTTCCGTATTAAAAAATGCTAGGTCAAAATGAGCTTTCATTCCTCTAGCAAGGTGAATAACCATGCTTTTGAGGAAGAACAGTTGTCTAGAAATGCAGTGTTCTTACCACTGAGTCACAACTGAGCCTGAAAACAGATTCCCCACTTCTTGGGATCTGTAAAGGCCCCTCAACCTGTCTGTAGGAGCCTGTGTCTCAGTCACATACCTTGCCCAGATGTCACTGTCAGTAGCCACTGATAAAACAGCCCATTTCTTCAGTCATTTCAATCTAGAAAAATAGCTTGTTTATATAGTTTCTTAACCTCTGTGCTGGCTCAGGGTTACCGTATTTCATAACATGAAGAAAGTGTGTTTAATAAATTCCCATTTCTGAATGTTTCAGATAAAGTGATGGGAGTTATCCCTGCATGGTAATGGTAGAATTAATACTGGTAAAAGCATATAACAAATATATATACTGAGCCATGCGTCTGCTACAAGGAGTTTTGTATATTTGCATGTGAGTAACTGGGTAAAGGAAAATCATATTTATGAAAAAAATGCAAAGAGGAAGGAAGGAAAAGAACTGTCACTACAAAGTATAATTCTTTGAACATTTTTGTTCCAATAAAGCAGTGTTTGAGGGTTTGGACATATGGTTTGCACACTTGGTTTTCTTCCTGATGTCTAAATGATTTTTTCCATTTGAGTAATTTAACTTCCAAAGATCAATGTATGCTTCTGGATAAAGTCTGCAGGGTCATCAGATGCATAGATGTTAAAAAAGCAATACTCTTTCTGTCTCAGACCTCCTTCATCAAGGATTTGCATATACCCAGAAAGACCAAATTTCTAATTTGTAGAGTATTTGGGGATTTTTGGAGATGAAAGGCACCATTCAAATGTTAGCTATTACCATTGCAGGAGGCAATCTTTACCGTCACAGTAGGGGTAACTGCTAAAATTAGTGCCAGATAGCGTTGCTACTGTTTTTCATTTATATTACTGACAGTTCTGAAATTATCTTGTGGGAAAAGCAGAAATTATTTGAGAACCTATTCCTGACTCTGATCCCTAATTAATTGAATGTATTATCCCTTAGAGATATACTCTTTTACCTGAAATATTACAGTAGTTAATGTTAGCATGAATGACAGTATATTGCTCTTTATGTGCCATGGGACACTGAATATGATATCATACAATTTTAACCTTTTACTTTCCTTTGAGCTTCCAGGTTCAAGCTGCTAATCATCCACAACTATGTTTCTGATCTGCTGAGCAAGGTGTGTTGATTCATGTAGCAGTCATTATTAGTGAAACATAATTGAGAGGCTTGAAAATATTTAATGTCATTTCATAAACTCAGTTTGGTCTTTCATGTCTTTTTTTTTTCAAAACACTGGTGTTTATGACTTTTTTACTTGTATATTAAACTTAGCATTACTGTGTTTCTTTACCTGCCCTTTACAATACACAATTTATTTTAATACCAGAAATGCTCACCATGCTGAAGGAAAATTTCCTTCACTAAATCACTGAAAAAAACTCAGTATGACATAGACAACCAGTAACAGAACGGCAGTAAAATTAGTGTAACTGGCAGCTTAAGGTTTTCTCATGTTTGTAGAGAACATTCAACACATTCAGTAAATACATTATTTACTGTGAAAAACAGTAACAGGCTCTTACAGTCAACTGTTTTTGATAACTTGTAAGAATAAAATCCTGTGGGCACCTTCCCATCTCTTGGAGCTATCACTAGCAGCAGTTGAACTATTTTGGCAGCAGCCCAGCACCAGGTACTTATGATCTGTAAGAAACATCTGGTTTTCATTGAATCATAGAATGGCCTGGGTTAGGAGGAACCTTAAAGATCATTTAGTTCCAAACTCCCTACCATGGACAGGGACATCTTTCTGTAGACCAGGGTGCTCAGACTCCCATCCAACCTGGCTTTGAACACTTCCATATTAACATTCCTGAGCAGCATATGGATCAGTGTTAGGCTTAGTATGCACTGCACCGTAATGACAGCACAGATCCAAGACAAAGGAATATCTCAGGTGAAACTTTCCTATGAAATATGTGACTATTTCCTATTGAATTTCTGACAAATCATTTAAACTGCTCTGATACTTGCCACACAGTATTTTAAGATACAACTCTTTTCAATTTTATGAAAATTGAAAATACAAGTGTGTGTGTGGCTTGTTTCAGAGAAGTTTGAAAAACCCATACTTTATCATTAATATGTTTAACATACCAGATACTGGTAGGAACTTGATACTGATGGTTATAAATATTGATAATATTTATGGAAGCTGGGGAAGTTCTTTCTGTAATTCCATGTTAATCCACAGAGCTATCTTTACATCTTGAAGGACAGTTGCTTTCCCACCATTATTTGTCAAATTTAGCTTTCCCTATGCCAGATAATATAACTGTCCTATTTTCTCATAAAAGGTATTTTCCCATGTCAAGAAACTTTTTTGTCAAGGCCTTAGACCATATATTCATACAGAACACCCAAGTTAACCATCACTTCCAATACTTCTGTGACTGACACGGAGACTGGCCATTTCTCATTCAAAAGGACTAATGTAAATTTACCCATTTACTCATTTACTTTTTATATTTCAGACATGGATAAGACAATCCTGGCTCTGTGATCTTTTTGTATGGTTGCTTGATTTTGCACTTCTGCAGATTCCCTAAAACAATTTGCTTAACTTTTAGTTTTGTATTCAGGCTATGACTTAACATGCAAGTATCATATCCATTTTTCCAAATCATTTACTCCACCATGACTCTGATGGTGTGCACATATTGAAGGTAGGGATCTTATGACACCATAGACTTGTAGATAGAAATGTTTCTGTGGTTGGATACATAGATACATGTAGTATTCATATATACTGAGTTGTAGGATACATATATACATGTAGCCAAAATACATCAGAAATCTACCCGTATTGCATTATAAAGTAATTTTCAACAGGCTCTTCTATCACACTCTACTGTTTAAGGGTTATGATTGTCAGGCTTTTCTCTCCAACTGAAGCCACGTTTTTGGATGTCTTTCATATGCATGCTATATTTATGTATGTCTCAGGAATTTTTAAACTTCAGTTCATTATGCAGTGAAGATAGCAAAATTGTAGCACATGCATTTCACAGACTGATTCTAAATTAAATTTTCATTCCTATTCCTAGGCTTTCCAGGTGTCTTAATATACTTTGAGATGGCTTGCAACTTCACAAAGTCATCAATAGCAGAGAATTTCATTAATAATGTTACCCTTTGGTTCCGGTTATTAATGAGGATGTTTAATAAGAACAGGCACAAGATCCTGCACTACCCTGTTATTAATGACAATAATATATTCAATACTTGGAAACCACTCTGCTTTTTTTTATGACATACTATATCTTCTCCATTAGACTGCTGTACTTCTGTTGTGCAGCAAGCAATTGAATTTGGTACTGCATATTTTGATTTGTGCTAACACCCCTATACACTAATTTTACTAATATGCCTTACATCTATTTATGTCATAAATCAAGTTGCACATGCATCTTTACTTTTTTGCAAAATATATTCATATGTCCTTGCTTCTGTATCATGAGTGGAGATTCATTTTGGGTTGATTTTTCTGCTGGCCTGGAAAAATTATATTTTTTGCAAGGTACTGTAAACATCTTCTTTCATGACATATCCCTTATGAAAAATGTTAAAAAACTTTGCTATGAAGTTTACCTAATTTTTAATGCAATTTTATTACGTACACTGTTCTCTGGAACTCTCTAACACTTAAAAGTATCTGGTAAGTTCTGTAACAGCCAGTCTAACACCCACATGGACAGCCAAACGTCCTTCCTTTTGCATTTAATATTGCAACTGCAGTTTAAATCGGAGCTCTGTGTAATTCTGAGAACAGTTAAATATGCCTGATTTCCATCCACACTCCATTAGCATGGGAGTAAACCGAAACTCAAAGTGATTGAGAGCAGCCCAGCAGAGTAGTACTTGGACTTTGTGGTGGTTGATGAAAAACTCACCATGAGCCAGCACTGGGCACTCACAGCCCAGAAAGCCAAACCATCTGAAGCAGCATGGCCAACAGGACAAAGGAGGTGATTGTCCTCCTCTATTCTGCTCTTGTGAGACTCCACTTGGAGTCTGCATCTAGTGCTGGTGTCCCCAACGTAAGAAGGACATGGAACTGTTGGAGCAATTCCAGAGGAGGCCACGAAGTTGGTAAGAGGACTGGAGCACCTCCCCTACAAAGACAGGCTGAGAAAGTTTGGGCTGTTCAGCCTAGAGAAGAAAAGATTGCAGGGAGACCTCATAGCAACTTTCCAGTATCTGAAGGGAGCCTACAGGGAAACCAAAGAGGGACTCTGTCAGGAAATTACAAGGAGTAATGTGGATGAACTGAAAGAGGGAAAATTTAAGTTAGATAGTCAGAAGGCATTCTTTACTTTGAGAGTGGTGAGACACTGGAACAGGTTGCCCAGGGAGGTTGTGGATGCCCCAACCCTGGCAGTGTTCAAAGTCAGATTGGATAAGGCCTTGAATGACCTGGTCTAGTGGGAGGTGTTCCTTCCCATCGTGGGGGTGATTGGGACTGTATGAACTTTATGAACCATTCCAGCCCTTTACATCCTATGATTCTATGATACTGGGTAATGTGCCAAGAATCCTGCAGTGAGCTAGTAGTAAATCTGCTAAACTGAGAAATCCCCTCAGGTACACACTTCTGTGTTAAGCATCTTCTGATCTTAGCTGCTTAATCTGTTACAATGTTACTCCAGCTATTAAGATTCATCCAACAAAACTTGTCTGTATATGACGCATTTAAGCATGTTATACTAATATACTCTAATTATTCATTATGATTAAATGTTTTAAATTTTACAAGTATTTCTTTTGTGCAGTTATTTTAACCACTTGCTCGGTGACCAAAAGTTCTTAGTATTTACCTTTGTAGGCTATGATTTTCCAGAAAGTACAGCAATAGTTGACTTCCGTGTAGCCATGTGATTTGTACTGTAGCACTGGTATGAGCAAAAAGGAAGTAAGAAAGGCCAAAAGAATACATTTATTTGTGCCATTCTTTGTAGATGATTTAAGCCACTGCTTGAAAGAAGTTTATTCTCTCTCTGTATTAATGCTGCAGAGCACTAGCTGTGCATGTGGTGGTGTTTGTATGATGCAGCAAAGGTCACAGGATTGCTTCCACTCTTGAGTTTCTAGACTGTCAGCTAATCCAAAAAGGCTCAGAAACAGGTAAAAAAATGCCATTGGGTAGCAGAGATGCTGGAAATGTTTCCAAAAGTAGCTAGCAAGCCATGAGTATGAGCATGCTGTGCAATGACTTCTACCTCTCTGCTAGGAGCTCTGTCTGTCATGGGAGGCTCTGCCAGCTCACCCAGTGGGTGGTTCAGCACCAATGGTTGTCTCCTGTTGGGGGTTGGTCTGCAATTCTCTGCCATTTTAGGTATCAGCAACTGATTTCTGTCTTGCCAGAGCTAAAGAGTCCCATCAGCTATTCAGTTGAAGGATTTCATGCTGGTAGCTATTTACTTGCAGAGTACTGAGACATTTGGAGCTGACTGTGAGAATATTTCTCTCCTTTAATGCTCTGAAGAGTCTGACTGTCACACACTGCAAATCCAGAACACTCATGCAAGCTGAGAGACCACCTTGGCATGAATATAGCACAGGCTCACTTGTCGATGCTATGGAATAAAATTAAACATTTTGTTTCAATTTTGTATATGAAAAACTGTAATGATGACAAAGTGAAAACATGTTTAAGTAATGCCATTAAACTCATACCTACTACATCTGGAATAAAATCTATCAATAAAAATCTATATTTCAAATTATTATAAGGCCTTTTGCTATTTGGTATTATATGTTTACAAGTTCAGTATTAATTTTACTAAGGAAATGGATGGCATTTTTCTTAATGACTGTGCAATACCTGAAATATCTCTGCTTCTCAGAGATTCAAAAGGTAATAACCCTCTATATTAGTCTCTCAAAAAATCAACACCCTACATTTAAGAAACCTTCAGCTCACATACAACAAAAAAACATACGGAAGCAATTTTTAGGAATAACATTGATTGTATATTCCCTTGTCTTTTTATAGCACATTAAGGTTAAAAGTGATCAGTTTAATTTCTCTCTACTGAATATTAATTAAGTAGTTCTAATGCCTATGGGAAATACAGAATTCAGTCTGACAACTGGGTTATCCAATGGAAACCTCATCTGCAAACAAGTAAAAAATCAGAATAGCTAAAAAGAGCTGTATTATAGAATAAGAAACTGCACTTGGGGAAAAGAGGTCTAAGATTATATGTTCCAGTAGAAGAGATTTCCTCTCTTATTACTCCTCTTCAACCAAACTCAGTTAATTCCCTATTGTTTCCTCATCACAAAACCTGAAAATCACTAAGTACCTTTTTTCATAGTCGTGAATCTCTATCTTTTGAAAATAAAAGCAAGATACAATATTCTGAAAACAAAATCTGTCTGATTTCAAAACATTCTAAGCCTTTTTCTAAAGCAACTCAAAACAGATAAAAAGATAACACTTTAAACATTGTTATAAAGGCCCATCATTCCTTAGTCTGCATAGGAATCATTAACATCAACAAAGTTTTTGTTCTTTTCAGGATCAAGGCTTTACTTTGTCTGACATTTTCAAATATTTTTGTGACATGACTACAGAGAGAAGTTCTCTCCCAGTTTCTTTTTCTGGGGTTGTTTTGTTGGTGTGTGCTACAGGTTCAGTTTCATGGCTGATTGGGATTAGTGAACACCAGCCTTCTGAGAGGGGCTTTAGGAACATCCTGCAAACTGAGTGGCAGATGGGAAAACATTTTTTGGCAGCACTGGCTTTCTAATTACTGCAAGAAGAACCCAGCATCATGTCTCTGCCCCAAGCAGCTGTACTTTAATTTGCAATGGAAAAAATCCAATCAGATCTGGTTTTCCCCCTCTCTTGACTCAATCCTGTCTTGTTTTATTTTTTAAAGTGATCACGGTATTTATTTGGTTTAATATTTTAAACTCACTTTCCCTGGGTTTTTTTCAAGGACTGATTGCCAAGAATTTCCCTGTGATGGGATTAGATAGACATTAGCCACTGCCAAGAACTTTCCTTTAGTATGATAAGATTATTTAGGGAACAAACTGTTGTCATGTTCCATCATCAAGAATTGGGATTCCAGGGGCAGACCAAACTGTTCAAGCTGTAAAGTTACAAGTGTTCCAGGGAAGACTCAAAGTGAGGGCAACAAGCGAGAAACTGATATTTCAGGGTAGTCAGTATGTAAAAGTATCTACTGTCTAGGCAGAAAGCTGTCATCAAACTCTCCAATTTATCATTTCAGATGTAAGTTAATGTACATATAAAAGGAATCAGAAAGCTTAGGTCTGTGGCAAGTAGACAGGCTGATGATTCCTTTTCCCAGTTCTAGCAACCACCAGAGTTCCCATGATCTTAATTTGGTTTCTTTTAGACATATCATGCAGTCAGACAGCAGTTACATTCATAGCATCCTCATGCATCCAAAAGCATCACTTGCAATTAAAAATGGCTCTTGACATTTTCATATTAACCATGTGTGCTACTACCTCCTTGTCCTGGGTCCAGCCAGGACAGGCTCAATTTTTGCAGTAGCCAGGAGAAGGCATGGTCAGGACATGGAGGTTACTCTGTACTACCTCATGTCACTGCCAGTGCTGGGCTTCCCATGATGACCGAATTATATATATGTGTGGTTTTGGGAAAGAACCACAAGAGTTTCATTTAGGTACAGCAGCAGTTGCAGTTGTTATGTGTAAAGGGCCAATCAGAACAACACGTTAAGTGCAAATTTTCTTAGTATATTATATTGCAGAAGTAGAATTTATTGTATAGACTCTATGTCTTTACCACTTGTTATATCCACATCAATTCACAAAAGGCCAGATTCTAAGCACCCATCAGCTGCGTAAACAAGCCCAGCAGACTTGTGATGTAAATGCTCACATTAAACTGAAGTTAAAACTCATTTTCTCTTAGACGATAAGAATTTTAGAATTTTCTCTTAGATTTAATATTATGAGTTCTCAATTATTATTTCACATTTTATTATTAGTTCATAAGGAGGCATATGCCCTCACAAAAGCTATTTTCTACTAGAAAAGTTGGCTGTAAACCAAAGAGAATGTGGTGAATAAATTTTGTGTGCCCTACAAAACGGCATACAGTTTAACTTTTAATTAGACGAAATTTATGTATGTTTTTTACTGCCTTTTCTTTTTCAAACAATTATGGAAATACAACACTTTTAAGACATCAGAGAAAGAAGATGGATGAATCCTGCTATCCATTCTGGGTTCCATTCTACTTTCCTAGCTCTTTCACCAAACTGATTTAATGCTGTCCACGTCATTAATTGTTGTCTTCCCTGATGGGGGAGATGTGTAGATTCTTTTGCCAGGAGAAAAAAGGAGGCGAATGGGACTTCATGCTTCTCAGTCTCCAGATAGGTGTTTATTAATTCTTATGTAAGGAGTACAAGCCACTGGCATGGCCTAGACATAGCACAGAGCAGAGAATGCAGCAAGAAGACAACTTATCAAGATTTCCCAGCCTTTTTAAAGGTAAATTACCCAATGAAAGCTTAAAACGCAAGATCTTTTCACTTTTTTACCAATGTCCAACAAGTTCCTAAATCACGTAGACAGGAACTGCGGAATTCTGTATCCAATCATCCCAAACTACTTCTACTGCAGAATATGGAGTAGTAGAAGAAGAAAAAGAAGAAGGTTTAGAGAACAACAGCAATCCTCTATTTTGATGTTTTTTGCTTTTATCTATTTACTATGCAAATAGGCCTAAAAAGTCCAAATTTTTCACCCTGTGATAATCTCACATAGTATTCTATAATCTAATTCACACCATTGTAGATTCAAATTCTTCCCAGAGGCTAGGCAAATTTTCCCATGGACAAAGGCCAAAAACAGTACTGTCCAGGGGGGTAAAACCTTTCAAAACAGGCATTCTGGGTTCCCACACTGATTTTTATTAAAATACAATATTTCATCAAAAGCAGTTTCTCTACACTGTTTTTTGACTTAGAAGGACAGCAAGAACTGTCATTGTTTAAGATATATTAATATATCTAAGCCTTGAATAGCTTTGTTATTGCAATACCCAGGTAGTTCTGAAGCAAAGGTTCACCCATTCTGACCTACATATTAAATAAACCTATACAAGCACTGATTGAAAGATAACAAGTATTTCACATATTGATTCTCTAGTAAGAAGTTTATATTAACTGAACAAAAAGCATTTTTAGGGCTTATGTCTTAAAAGGTTGTTTGGTTGGTTTTTTACTAAAATGTTAGACTAGAGATAGAGATTTTATTTAAACTTATCATTAGTTTTGGACCACCTCATTCACTATTATTGTCCTGTTTTACTAAATGAAAAATTACTTCATTAAAGACAAAGCCAGGATACAATTAATCTACAAAAAAGCTGAAATCTGAAGTCCTGAAATACAGACTCAAGCATAGGCTAAAAAAAAACTTAAAGTGTCCAAACCAATCTTGTGCAAAGTCACAGCTGATGGGTTAATATCTTCTCAGTACAAACAATAAGAGTGCCTAATTTTCACCACCATTCCTAAATCCATATGTCCCCTTCCCTACATCAGCTAAATTGCTAATAGGAATGGCTAATAGGTAGATTATATTTTTTCACACAAGAAGTGTGTTTACTAATAGGGAGCATCATAAACATCATAGGAAAAACATTATGAGTAACTGAAAGTTAAGACAACTCATAGTCTCTCATAAACAGAATTTTGCTGTTTAAGAACCCATTAGGAAATAATTTTTTAAAATACGAATTCTTTTTCACAAATAATGTGGTTGATGTCAGTAACATTGCCTCTGTTGTTACCACTAAAATCAATGTATTTTCAAAGCACATTCTGACAAGACAGTAAAAAAAAATTACTGTTATGTATTGTACCATAACACCCTTCCAGCTGTAAGCGATTAGGCCTAAAACTGCATTATACTTTGTTTTAAACCCTTGCTTGATGAACTTTCAAACAGTGTCAAAATGCAGCCCAAGGCAATGATTTGCCTATGTGAGGCAGCAGTTTTTCTGTTTCCTGCTCAGATTTGGTATTTTGCTTTATTTGAAAGTTCTCAGCAGTAGTAAATGGGAGCAGGTGTGTGCTCATCTTACTAGTTCTCTAAATATTTGGGATGTGTGATGACTGTTTAGCTTCATAGAGAGTGAAACAAATTTAAATATTAAAGAAAATAAAAAATCTGTTTTAGCTCTGGCTTTTATGGTCTCTTTATGGTCTAAATATAAATATATACTGACCTTGAATCTAAGATTCCTGAGTGATGGAATAGTATTTTCCTGAGAGCATACACAACACTCTGTTCCATTCTCATGACATTGACCACTCATCACTGGTGAGGAAAAGGTTAAAGTATGTTGTTGATGTTTATCTGTTAACATCTGTTATATCTACGTTATATGGAAGAATAAAAGATACAGCCTATATCAATTCTGCCCAATCTTTTATGAGATCATTCCATCACTCATTCAGCATATGTTGGATGCAGCATACAGTGCACCCAATATGTTATAGCTGTATAACAGGTGAAAAGCACATTTACAGAGTCTGACTAACAGAAGAATCATACGCTGCCCTCCTAGAAAACTAAGATTAACCAGGATTATACAGGATCAGGTGCAACATGCCCCTAGGAAAATATAGCATAATAAATGGCAGCCTCTGAGGTACCTGAAACTCATATTTGACAAGCATTGATTTACACAGAACTGTGAACCACATAGATTTCCATCTGGCAATTACTGACTGTTATCTCTCCCTCTGTGCCAGAGATATCTATCAAAAAACCTGATAAGACAGTAGGAAGACTAAGGGAAAAAATGGTGTTGACTCCACAAATGACACTATGGACCACAGATAATTGTACTAAAAATCTCAAAACAAAGGAATAGTCTAAACCAAGTACTACCCACACTACAGTAATTCTAAATTTGCACTGCGTACTCATGGATTAAACTCAATGGGAAGAGTCCCTGATCTCTAAATCAGCATGTTTGTGTGAGTGTGATTGCACCTGCTTCAAGACCAACATGTGATCACTCTACAAAGTCATCAAGCCAAAGTGCAATTGAAACTGTCACACAGCAAGGCATGTATTATATATATGAAATGCTACATGGAACTTCAAATTTTCAAATCGCTAACAACTTAAGAAAAACAAAAAGCAGCCAAACAAAAAAGGTAAACCTGAGTACTGGTCAAAATCATTAATCATATCCACATCACTGGAAAGACGTTTTGTGATAAGAAATGCTCTTTCTTGCAGGCAGTGAGAACATTATCACAGCCACGATGCAATGAAAGATCCTAAATTAGAAAAGAACTAGCTTAAATAAGTTTTGAAGCTTCACCTATAAGAAGTATCAATTAAAACATTCATCCTTCCTCCACCCCCCGCTGAGTGGCACACAGGCATAGGCACACTCCAAGAGATCTGTGACAATAGTGACACATACAGAAGGCCATTCTTAGAAGGTGAACATCCATGCAGAAGAGTGTGGCATCAATTGAGACAAGTCTCATAAAATTCTGAAGTTCAACAGTTGGAAAGAGACTGAGGGAAAAGAAGTAATTGTAGCATTTGGAGATTTGTCTTCTGACAATTTTGTTTCCAGTGCTATCAACTAGAAGATAACTCACTGCTTTTCTGTAGTTACAATTTTTTCATTAATTAAATTCTTCATTATGAGTGGTTGCAAATCAATCAGACAGATGTAGGTTTTGCAAGTATCAATGAATATACCCTTTGGTGTGCAAGTTAGTCCTGTCCTCTTCTAGGAATAATGAACATTGATAGGAAGAGATGGAGAATAAGGAATTTACTTTTTTTAAGTGTGTGTGCAGGAAAAAGGAAAAGTTACAAGGAATAAAGGATATTTCTTAACTCAGAATAAAAATATGACATAAGATGCCTTCCATGAGAGATGCTTGAAAAGGCATGAAAGTATTTTTATTCAGCAGTCATTTCCCCGTGATTTTAAAGTTTTCATTGGGTTTTTAATAGACCATATTAAGTCTTAGATGGCCAAAGGTACTGAAATGGAGTCTTTCCTTAAAATCTCTTACATATTTAACCTACTTCTGAAGTTACATATATTATTAAAAGTTCAGAGCCTGGGAAGAAAAATACATTCTTTCTTCTCTAGGCATTTTTCCATCTTTCATTATGCTGCTTCTTTTCCATTTTATGTAAGATAGTAATTTGTGACTAACTGCTTTGGGATCTATTTCTTGATTCAAATCTCTGCTTTGTAATGTTATTCTAATTAGGAAACATTTGTGGCTAGGAAAGAGTAGCTGAGAGTAACTTTAGATTGAATATAAGCCAATGATATAAAAATAAATTACACTCAAGCCAAACTGTAGTAAGTCTCTAGGAAATATAATAAGTACATTAATGTTATTACTTGGTAGAAGCAGGAAATATGTAAGACATTATACGTGCATCTACAAGTGTCTATCATTCTAAATAATTTGAATTGCATCCTATATATTAAAAGTCAGAATAACAAAAAGGAAACACAAAACTCTAAAATCAGCCTTATAGAAATTTTACTTACTAAGCACAGTACCCAGAACTTCATAAATAACTCAGATAATGTTTCCTATATAATATTAAATCCATATTTGTAAAGGTCTTCAGTGAATATTAGTTACAGACAAACAGGAATAGAATAATCTCTTGGAAAAGGAATCCTTTATGATTACCCAAGATTTGCAGATGATAACTTATAGCAACATCCTACTGGGTGCTTTGATGCAGTTTCCCTTGAGGCTGATGTAACATGAGGTTGCTTAATGAATGTAAAACTTTTCCTTTCTATCCCATAAAAAAATCAATTTCTCCATCTGTAAACTGTAGTGCATCTGTGCTGCAGCTGTTTATTGCCTCACAATACATATTGAAATTTAGAGTCAAATATGATGACAGAAGTAGTTTCAAATGAAATTAAAGAAAAGCAATACTACTTAGAATTAACTTTTTGTTTTCCAAAGACTTACTGGTCTGCCTTATTCATGAAAATACAGCCAAAGTACTTTTATGATCACATGGGTTGAGCCTCTGGCTGTTCATCAGATGGTTTTGTTACTGACTGCACATTATTTATCTAGTTAATGCTCACTGAGAAAGCAGATCACTGTATTTACCAGAATAAGGTAAATCCTCTGGATTTTTCTATCAGCTGTTGACTACACTATATTCTTCAGGTCTGTACTACTTTTTCTAATTAGAATACATTCATATAGTCCCATGTAAAATGCTAAGCAGACTGCTTGATGATTGATCAAAAGCTATACTCTCTTATAGTCACCTATAATGAAGCAGCCTGTACAACTTGAAATGCAAGAATTTCCAAATGTAGCTATGATTCATTTTGAGAGATGAAA
Organism: Corvus hawaiiensis; assembly: GCF_020740725.1. Taxonomy (NCBI): domain Eukaryota; kingdom Metazoa; phylum Chordata; class Aves; order Passeriformes; family Corvidae; genus Corvus; species Corvus hawaiiensis. Next base: position 42,724,858 of record NC_063218.1, on the reverse strand, counting down.
CTCTACCAGGATCTTTATTGTGCCATCCTCTTGCTCTTTTCTTTGTGTCTGCTGAATTCCTATAATAATACTCACTTCTACATTATTTATTTTTAGGTATAAATAAAAACTCTGTCCAAATTCAAAAGAGATCTGTTTAGAATTAAACAATATTTGACTGTAGGAAATAAAGTTTGGAGGTCCACTATTAATAACTCTAAAGTGCTTTAAGTCTTACCTGTCTCAGCATGAATGGTTCAATAGGTTAAACCTTTCTTTTTTTATTATTTTTAAAAACAAATTGTAATCAACATTATGACTGATATTGATCATATTTGATGCCTGCCTGAAAGCTATTTCATGGGCATTTGCCTGTAAGGATGAGAGTAGCAGAAAGGAGTTTTCCATGTACATTTCTCTTTGTAACAGTCATTATTAAGCTGACATTGTTTCTGTTTCCTATATCTTGGTGCTATATCACTGCAAAAAAGAAACATTAAACATGCACTCTTTTCTTCAGAGGAATAAATTGCCAAGCAGTCAGAAACCTTTTTCTATTTAGTTTTCAAATTATTTTGTAAATATATCAAATTTAAGAGGAAAAAACTGTAGAGATTTTGGGCACTAGCTAGGCCACAAAGACTGGCTATCAAAGCCAATGCATGGCAATGCATCATTCTGGAGTGTGAGCACTGATAAATGGCACTGCTAGGAGAGGATATGATTCATAGCACGGTATTAACACTGTTGACATCATTCTACAGTTAGGTATTCATTTGCAAAGGTTGATATTTATCCCTCAAACCTGTCCAAATTCTCTGGTCAAAACTGTTTGAACTCTGTCTCCATTTTCCCAGCACTGTCTGCAGGACACTACAGTTTTTACCAAGCAAAACACGGAAGATTGCACAAGAATCAGAAAAAGTGAGGGCTATTGCTCCTCCTAACATCTGATAATAAAATTAAAAGTAGAGAGCAATGTTCAAGTGTCCTCTAACTCTTTCACTGGTGGAATAATCAGTGTGCTCATATTATTCTTGCTCAGTGCTTTTCTAATCTGTTCCTAATAATATCTCTCAAGGAAGACTCCATGATCTCTCCAGACTGTTTATTGCAGGTATTGCTTCCCACAGAGTTAGAAAAAAACCCATTCTTCTACCTTGAAATACTGCCTACAGTTTAAGGGCAGATGGTTCTTTTCTCCTAGAACATTGCCTGACCACAATATCTCCACTCTCTTTTTTCCTTCTAGACCATTTCAGGACTTGCACTTTACATGTGGTATTATTTTCTTTCAGACAAAACCAATATTTAGAGTCTCTAATTGGACTAAAAATACTACTAAATGGTAACTGTTCTGGAAAAATGAAGATTGGGAAATAATGGAACTGAACAAAAGAGTAGAAAAAAGATTGACCAACACAAAATGTACTCAGGAAAATAGAATTGTGTGGTAACAAACCTAGAACTTGTTGCTTAATAGAGTTGGACAACTGCCTTCACCTTCCTTTAAATCTTTTCTAAAAATCAACTTGGTCAAACCCCCATATTTGTTAAATAGATGTTATTTAATTATAACAATATGATGAGGTCTTCAGATTCCATTTTGATTTGGAAATTAATTTGATATTAATTTTTGATAGGACCCTAGTAGACATGGTTTAGACATAAATTATTACATTCAAAATAATTTCCTGTCTTTCCTAACAAAGAGTTTCTGATTTCAAATAACACTGTGCCCAATTATATTTTATATATATAATATTAAGGATAGAAAACAACATTTAATCTTTTAGCTGAGCTATTTAATTAATGATTTAACTCCAGTATCTCCTAATATTATAGTACTTATTTTGTATAGGAATTTTTCACAAGCAATTTTACAGCTATGTACTTCAAGCATCTGCAACAAACAGAAAAGGAAAATATTTTTGGACTCTTTTCATAGAGAGATTATTTTTGACTGCTGTGACCTAAAATAATTTGTAAAATTATGTTAGTATGTAAAATTTGTCAAATTTAGACATGATTTAATTGTCACAGCATGAAGAAAACAGTAAATATCTAGATATAATTACTTACTACAGTTAGAGATGTCTTGGATGTTTCTCTGAGATAATGAAAAGGAAGTCACAGTTTATCATCCCCCTTCAACTAAGTTGAAGAGAAATTCCTGCCAATTTATCTGTCACTCATATTCCACCAATCTGCAGATTGGAATCTCTAATTTTCAGAATATTTTTATCCCATACATACAACTGCATTGGTAGCAAACCCTACTATTGTACAGGACTATGTACAAATATTGGTTCATACAGAAAATGGTTTAAGATGAGGCACTTAGATCTTCTACCTCTGCATGCATTTTGTAATTACTTTTTTAAAGTTACCCCTTAATACATAACTATGAAAAAAGATTTTCTTCTGATTTGGGGTGGATACTGTTGCAAGAAAACAAAGTTATCACTTCTCACCTCCCTGAAAGCTCTGTGTAAACAGTTATGCACGCCACAGCTTGTTTCTGAATATGAAAAGCTCAAAATAAAAGGAATCTTACCCACAGAAGCTGAGAAAGAGAAACTTTGTGAACTGCAATTTCATGGTTCTTGCAACATGAAACTGCATGACTGGAGTATTTGAACTCCAAATTTTATCAAAATAAATAATCTTTTGAATCTGTTTCTATAAAATGATGGGTGTTCACAACAGATAATTCGTTTATTTTATCTACCTCATCACTTTCTTAACTGTGAGATGTGCAACACACACTGCAGTTCTGCAAAGAATTCTATACGATTGAGGTCTCGATGTTCTCTTAGCAGACAACTAGTGGGTGATTTAAGCATAAGCTAATGCAGTTCCTGTGGCTTTGAGACATTCTTCAGAATTAGCCTGGTGCCTTACTTCAGTTGTTTTGTTCAGGATTCTACTTACTCATTAGGTAATGAAGGGGCTCAAATACTGCAGAGAGTTTTAAATTTAGATATTTCTTATCTTTTGAAACGGAAACACTCTGTTTCTATCCTTATTCAAACATAATCAAGGATACAAAAAATATAGACAGAACTACTTGACTTGAACACTTGGTAAAAGGTGAATGTGACTGAGACATTATCTCTGGATGAGAAGAGAAAAGGAGCGCATAGAAACAAAGAATATTTCAATCCAGCCTGAACTATGTATATGACTTTGTAGGGGAGATAGAAAACCCAAGACCCAACCAACCCACCAAAAAAACCCACAAAAAAACCCAAACCAAAGCAAAAACTAACCAAACAAAACCAAGCAAACAATAAGAACAACAACATAAAACACAAACTAAAACAAAGCAAACAAACAAAAGCAATGGTAACAACATTTCCCCCCAAAACACCAACCAACCAACCAACCAAACCAACCAAAAATATAAAAACCCCCAGCCCTGGAAATGGATTTTGGGACAAAATGCCAACTGACATTTTGGTGCTGTAAGCCCAGTGAACTTTTTCATTCCTCTTCTGATAAATAGCACTTGAATCCAAGTGCCCAGCTGTGAATTTTTCTCTAAAATGGAAAGGTCAAGAATATCCCATGACAACTATCTCAGTCTAAGATTAGCTAAAGACCACTTCATAAATCAATTTCACTGGATTTCATTATAAGCACACATTAAAAATGCACAGCAATTCCGTTATGCAGAGTAGGATGAGAATAGAGGCAAAACACCAGAGGTGAAGGATTACTCCTAGACACTAGAAGCATATGAGAAATAACAGAGGAGGAAAGGTTCAATGTTAGGAATACTTTGGTAGTGAGACAGCAGGCAATCTGCTGAGGTCAGACAAACATGTTGGCCTAGACTGACAGTAGAGACAAGGATGGCATAAGTTTGGAATGATGAATGAAGATGATCTAATGAAGCTTAAGGAATCTTTTCTGTCCAAGCTTGAGTCTTCCTCCAGTGCCCATCTTCATTTACTGAAGTGAGACACCACTGACAGGGGCATTACTGGATGAAATTTAACACAGCTATACAGCGCACTTTTGATCTTAACAAATAGAGGGAAACTCCAAGTTATGGAATCTTTTTATATCAAAGGTAACATATACAATCAAGGACTGTTGTTTTTCTGTGAGCCAGTTGATTACATTTCAATAGAGATACACAGCTGTCCTGCTAAATTGTCTCAGAAGCTGTTCAATTTACTTGCTACAACACACACGTCAAATACTTAATGTTCATGATCAATAGTTCTAAGTAAATTGCAGCTGAAAAAATTTTTTGCAGCAGCCTACTGCCTAAAATTAATTGGTAAAATGGTTTCCACTGAAAAGATAAAAGTTTGTTTAGAGTATCAGCTTGGCATTTTACTTTATTCTGCTGAAACACATATATTTAACATTACGTGAACACAGTCAGCTGAATCATATCTGGCAGACCACACTGGGTGTACAGACAATGCAATACGAAATAAGTTGATGGGTTTCAGTGCACTTTGGCAGCCATGGTGGCATAAAAAATCCATTGGCATTGCCACTGTCTCTGTGAAATGGCCTTTTAGTATGTTTTCATCAGAGACCACATTCTCGCTGCTCAGTGTTGTGATGCTGATAGCTGCTTTCCTTTCTATTCCTCTCTGACACAAACAACTGCTATGTCACAGATGCTTGAAATTATATGTAGGGATTACAAAATGAACAAGAGAAAAATCAGAACAATATGCATATACTTTAATAGTACACATTAATAACTTAGCTACTAGGTAACAGAAGATATTGTTACCCAAGACCTTATTATAAAATAGATCAAATCTCAACACACTTCTTACATATCACTGTTGTATCACTAATGTCCATGGCATGTGTGAAGTAATGCCACTGATGTTGTTTTTATATTTTGTTTTATCAGAAAGACCTTAGTAATGAACATTTTCATTTACAATACTTACGAAAAGCAGAGGTTTCTAGACAGATATTAAAACATACACTCAGAGAAACAGCAAACAAAATGCTAGCAAATGTCAAAAGATTAACTGAAGCAGGATGCCTGCGTAACCTATCAAAAATAAATCACACAATTTCTTAAACAGATATTTTAAATGGAATATAAAACACTGGAGTAGAGCCTTTTAAAATCTTATGCTTACAATGGATTTGTGTACTTGTCAGCATTTTCGTCGACAAATGGGACGGGGAGCTTGGACAAGCATTCCAGGAGCCTTTTATTATTTTATTCTGTTATCAGTCTCACATAACGAGTTGAGACAGAGATGGTACAAAGCTCAGGTTGTCCTAGAAGTCCAAAGACTTCCTGGTTACAAATCACTTCTAAAAGCTTCTCAGCCAATAGCATGCTTCTAAAAGTTCCGTACAACTGTTTTAACCCATCTTAAACAGCACATGTACATCTGTTGTACACAATACTCACTTGTTATAGCTTACATTATAATACACAATATTCCATTATTAAGCTTAAACTTATCTATCTTGCTAAGCATATTTTTTGCAACTTCTAAACCTATCTCAGCCAAACCTAGAAACTCTAACCATTGTTTTAATGTCCTTGCTTACTGTATAACTGAATCTTCTTCTGTATAATTGTATCTTCTTCTAGTTTTCACAACCAAAGCTGATCTCTAAACTCTTCTGCTTTATTCCTGAATCCTGCTTTTTTCTCACACCTAAAGCTCTTCTACCTCTGTGTTTCCCCACATGTACTATTTTCTTTCATATTAGCAAAGGATGTCAGTATTTCTGCTAAAATGACATACTGTGAGTAGTATAAAAATTTTACTTATGTTGTCGTTAGGCTTCAGACTTAAGATCTCAATTAAATTGCAGCAGCCATTCACAGTCTCAAAGTCCATAAGCTATTTGCACAAACTCAGGAGGTCAATGAAATAAAAGAAAGGATAAATTTTTGCAAGGATAAGTCTTTGCTTTTTAAATTCCCATGTGGCTAGCAAAGTGGCTAGTTTTAAAATAAGTGACCAAATGTAACATCAGTTTATATGTAGCTTTTATTCTGAAAAAAGGCAGTGCTCTGATTTTTCAAGTCATAGTATTTTTAAGAAGAAATCTCTAACAAAGCAGAACATTGGACTAGATATGTTTTTACATGATTTTTCCATATGCTGAGTATTCATTCAGTTCTGGTATGTCATCTTAAAAACTATCATAAAATCAAAGATGACAGAGGTGAGGATAATAAGAATAACTTTGATAGGAAAGAGATACCGTACAAGGAATGACTAAATAAAGCTTTTCAATTTGGAAAAGAAACAGCTGGAATGGGCTGTGTCCTAGATGTCTACAAATCATAAAAGGAAAGCAGAAAATAAAGACAGCAGCACAGGAACTAGAGGGCTGTCTGTGAAATTGGAAACTGTCCAGATATACAAGGGTAATGATCTTTTTTTGTAGGTCCTGATCAAAGTATTTGAATAAGAGTCAGCCTAATCAGTATGGCATTTCTCTGGTTCCATGGCACATGAAGTGAGAGGATTGCTCATTTTGTCATGTAAAGCTGGTTGCTTTTTAGTAGTTCAGATTTTCTCCACAGACTATCTGGAAATAAGGCAACTTTATCATCTCTTATCGTTTTTCAAACAATAAGTTCATACATTTTTCCTTTTAATAGTCATATAAATAGAACCTTAATGACTCCACCTATATCTTTGCTGGAGAAAGGCATTTTCACATACTTAATTCTCTGATCAGAAGAGCATTTAAAAATACCTTTTTACAATATGTCTGTATTGAAGATTAACCCAGCATGCATGATCATCTTGAAAATTTAGTGTGCGTGCTGGCTTTTTTTAACACATTCTTTTTGTTGTGATACTTCAAGTAGGATAGCATCATATAGGGTTTCTGTCTTCAACATAATAAAATCCTTAATTAATTCAGAGGATATCTCGGTTTAACTGTCAATTTGGTGCCTTTTTTTTCGTCATACTTACATCTTCTGTAACGTATTTTTCCCAAATGTATCCATATTCTTGCAGGCCCACTGCAGTGCTTCCACTTGTATGGTATAGAAACAGAAGTGTTCCATGTCAGCCTGTTATCTTTATAAAGCTTCATATCTGGAGGCTATTGTCATATAGATGTTCCTAAAATACAAGTTTGCAGCTTAGCTAAGGATAGAAAAATAACTGGTATCATGCTTTTATTTCCTTCAAATAAAAATGACTTAATTAACTAACTGAACAGCAGGGTTGAAGGCAAAATATGATTAAAATGTGCTGATTCTATCCTTCCCTCACTTCTTGTTAAGACTCTAAAACTTACAGGGTTCCTTGGGGCAAGAGCCATGTCTCTGTTTATTCTGTAAAATGCTTAGGAGGAACCTAAAAAAAAATTACAGCTTACAATTCTTCTCAAGCATTTCCTTCATTGTGTTTATACTGACATTTTAAGAATATTTAATTCTCTCACTTGGAGGTTTGTAGGTACAAAAATGCTGTTAGCGAGGATTTTCTTGCTATTTTCTAAGTCTGGGAGAGACTTCTCTCTCTCACAGAAGAGGTAGCAGGGATGTAAACAACCAAGCCACCTGCAACCTTGAAAAGTCTTGTTTATGGTAGAGTAGAAAAATATTTTAACAATGGATGTTTTAGGATTTTAGCCAATCACTCCAAGGGGTGGCTGATCCTTGGTCCAATTAGACTATGAAGACAAAAGTCTATAAAAGAGTTTGTAAAATAATTAAATAAATCAATCTTGCTGCACAATTCCAGCCTGCTGGATCTTCTCTCCTCCTCCTCCTTATGGCTGCGGGACACGGTGATATACCATAGGAAGCAGGCCTGCGGTAATAGAGGTTTTCAGTAATTCACTTAGGAAAGAAACAGATGTACACAAATGCAGTGAGTGGCTGGGAGAGGCCCATGAACCTATTTAAAAAAAAAGTGCCTAGAATTTTCAGAAGCCTGACCTTTCCCAGTATGGTTAGTCAACCACATAACATTAATGCAGAAACAACTTTAGATATTAAGCAAATGAAAACACGTGCTTAGCATGGCAAATAACAAGAATGCAAAATCATATCCTACAGGATGCTCCTGTGTTGCAGGAGACCAAAAGCTCGATGGAGCCTGGGGAAAGTTTTGAAAACTCCATCTCTGTCTGAGTCCTTACTTCGGCATGTACTGCTGGGATGTGTTGTCTTCAATTTGCATAAGAAACAAATGATGTTATAGACCTGCATATTTGCAGTTTCCCTTGACAGCAATCTTGCATAAACTCGTGGAGTGCATGCAATGTGGAACATGGTGAATTTCTTTAGAATCACTTGTCTTAGAGAACTGGAACGATTTATCTCCTAACTTCAACATACCCTTTTTTAACAACCTCAGCAGACTTTTTTCTGTATCAATATTATTCACACAAACAGTGGTTCCATTGATGCTTTGCAAAACGTGGTGTCAGTTTTAGAAGTCCAGCAGAGGAAAAGATTTTTTGGTGCATGCATCTGTCTGTCTGTGTTTTTTATCTTCTTTCAAAGGCAACAAGACTCACATTACAGGAATCATGAAAAATAACTATCACATAAGTAAGTTCTTTCTATATTTGTTTACAGTGCTCAAGGGTAAGTTTTACATGTTTCTTAGACTTGACCCGCCCTGCCAACACTGTTTGTTGCCTCGTGGTTCAGAGCTGTACAAGCATGTATGGAAACCGTTGTATCTGCTTCCTTAAACTCGGGGTGGCACACAGTGTTTATGTCATTCAGGCAGAAGAAATTAAGAACCCAGTAGCATTTAATTTGTATTTTTTTTATCCTTTTGAAGCAAATGAAAGGAAAAAGGGATCAAAAAATGTTCAATTATATACTTTTTGAAAAGCAAAAAACCCTAAGCAATAATATTCATTGAAAGGCCTGCTTTTATTGCTTGTGTTGTCCATATCTCAAGTGGAAAAATATTAAATGAGTAGAAATTTTGCCTGTAGCAACCAATTTTTGCAATGTTTTACTTGAGATGGTTCTTATAAACAGAGTATAGATACCAATACAATTTGAGAGGTGTTTTAAATAAAAAGGTTTAAGTTCCATAACAATTTATCTGCAGTCACGAGGAAAATAAGTCATGTTCCCTTTTAGACCCTGTGTTGTAAAAGTAACTTGTTTCTTCTTGGTTAGTATATGGACATCTACTTCCTAGTTCCATAAATATCTTAAAAAGCACAGATGTAGATTTAATATCAATTCAGTAAGAACTGAAGTATAAGAATTTTTCAAGATTATATTTGATTTATGTGGCAAGACTTTGGTAGGAGGGGTGCAGTGGGGCTGCCAGGGTGGCTTCAGTGCTTTCTGTGTCAGTCAGGATCAGTTCCCCCATTTAGGTCTCCAAAGCTGAACCTATCGGTGATGCTGGTGGCGCCTCTGTGATAACTCATTTAAGAAAGGGTAAAAAGTGCTGCCCAGCAGCTGTGGGAGAAAGGTGTGAGGAAAAAATATGAGAGAAACAGCCCTGCAGACACCAAGTCAGTGAAGGAGAAGAAGGAGGAGGTGCTTCAGGTGCCAGAGCAGAGATTCCCCTTGCAGCCTGTGGAGAAGACCATGGTGAGGCAGCTGTGCCCCTGCAGCCCACAGAGGTCCACAGGGGAGCAGACAAGCATGCTGCAGTACATGGAGGATCCACACTGCAGCAGGTGGGCATGACTGATTGAAGCTGAAGCCCACATCAAAACAGGCTTCTGGAATCAGCTGCAGCCCATGGAGAGGAGCCCACATAGCTCTCTGGCCCAGAGAGCATCCATGCTGGAACAGGGCATTGCTCATAAACAGTGCTTTGTGGAAAGGACTCATGCTGGTACAGTTCTTGAAGAAAGATCCACACTGGAGCACTTTGTGAAGGACTGCATCCTGTGGGAGGGAATCCACACTGAAGCAGGGAAGGGCATGTGGAAGAAAGAATGGCAAAGAATGTTATGAACTGACTCTAGCCCCTATTCCCCATGCCACTGAGCCACTTGGGGCTTGAGCAAATAGAAGAGTTGGGAATAAGGGAGTGAAGTTGAGCCTAGGGAGAAGAAGATTAAAAAGTGGGTTTAGTTTGGTCACTAAATTGAACTGATTTTTCCCAAGTCAAGTCAAGTCTTTTTAACCTGGGTTAGTGGTAACTGATCTCACTGTCCCTATAATGAACAATGAGCTTTTCCTTATTTTCCTCCTCCCCCCTCCCCCCCCATTGAGGGGGAGTGATAGAGTGGCTTGAGGGGGTGTCTGGCACCCAACCAAGGTTAACCCACTAGAAAGAAAAGAAAAATTAACTTTTTTTTCCTAAAGTAGAGTTTGGTGCCATAAAAACTGGTCCTGCTATAATTTTTATTTAGGCTAATACATCCCTATCTGCCTCCCACTGTTTACATTTATTTAGTCTAAACAGACTATGCCCAGACTATGAATTGATTCCATCCATCCCATAACTCTTCTGCCATAGCCTCAGGGAAGACAGAGAACAACTATTAAAGCAACACTTTACATTGACAGCCAAATAAATACTTGTCATTGCAAAAGTGCACGGCCTTTGCACTGCTGTTCCCTTTGACTCAATCCCCATTTTATCTACACTGCTCACGAGAAAGATCTAAAATATTGTGTCTAGACTCAGCCATGAGAAAGATAAAGCAGGAAGAAAAGTTTCTGCTTGCAAGAATCTTCTCTGTCAATGACTTGTCATTCTCAGTAGGCTGCTGCAGAAAATCAAGGGAGGAATTACTAAACCTCTGTATTTAGAAAATCACCTTTACTTTTAAGCTCAGGAATGTTTGGAACATGATAACATTAAAAATACCAAGATGAGCAACAGCAATAATAAGCTGCTGCAATGACCAGCAAAAGTGTTGACAAATCTCTCATTTCTATCAGAAGTCTTTAAGACAGACTTTGCAATAAAGTGATCAAAGAAGTATCCTAGTTTTCTTTTTATGATCCAGAGTAATGATCTTGCTCAAAAAAGAAAAGGAAAAATGTGATTTTACTTTTCAAAATAATGTATTTTCAAATTGAAAGCACTAGATCTGGGATAAGGAAACAGTGAAAAAATTAGCTATTTGATTTGACAAGACATTGAAGGAAATTCCAATCAACATATAACTTGAAGCTCATTGTTTATAAGAAAAGAGCAAGTCATAAGCTGGATACAGTCAATGACACCTAGTTCAAACCTCTTAAGGAGAAAAGCCCAGCAACAGTGTTATCTGTTATCTAACACAAGTGGAATGCTGCATTCTTGGCAAAAATTTAACTTGATAGTGTTTTTCCCTCCGATATGCTTCATACCCCATCTGGTCACTGGATAACCTTCCTCTTTCTTATTTCTTTATTTCTGTGTTCTACGCAAAACTTCCTTAAAATCAGCTACTGTTAAATGAGCTGCTAGTTTTTTCCTCAATATAGTATTTTCATTTGTACTGCCGCCTTAATTTATGTTTCAGTTAATCTGTTCTGAGTACTTACATTCCTTCCTGTCACATGTATTTACTATCTCTTTGGCAGCTAACTGCAACCACAATCATGTCCATTGACTATGTTATCACATGTTATTGTCTGTAAGTGATTGACAATCACAGAATCAAGTCAGCACAGGGAAAGAGTCCCAAACTCCTGACTGGGACACAGCATGTAAGAAAGCTGACCTCTCACACAGAGTATGCAACACTGAAAAAAGTCTGTTCTCTAATTATATCTTTCTCTTCCAGGAAGAACACTAAATATAAGTAGGAAGTGGTCAGAATAGCTCATCAAAGGAGGGTCTGAGTCCCTCCTGTTATTTGTGTTTATAGGAGATACCTCTCAGTTCTTGATCTAGCAACTTGAAAACTCAATGCCTCTATTTCAAACTTTTCTTAAAGTACAGCCTTATTAGTTCCGCGTTTCTCCCAGTTTTACAGTGCTTCTGTACAGAGAGTGCAGAAGATTTTCTTTATATCCCCACCATTTCTGTAAAGAAATCATGGTCAGAGTAAAATTTGAAGAAACTAGTTGATTCCCAAAGCTAAATATTTTTTGAAAGCCAAATTATTCCTTTGAAATGGATCAGCAACAAGGATTTCGGCATAAAATCACGAATAGTTTTCATAAGGAGACCAATTTGATGTTTGTTCCTCCCATAAACATTACCAAGATAGTCACCAAAGGGCAAGAAGGTAATGTTCTTTTTGCAGCCTGGCAATGCACTCTGAAAACAGAAGTGTATGATGCAAAGTATAGGGTGTTTCAACTAATGCTATTGCAGGGACTAGGTGGGCAGCAATTCCATAAAAAACAATCTATTGATTATGGTGGTTCAGATGTGGACCATGGGCCAACAGTATCATGATACTGCAAAGCCTAATAATACTACTAGGAAGTTTAAAGAGACATAATATGTTACATGTATGAAGTAATGATTTGAACCCTATCTTTATAAAGCTGTCCTTTCCAAGAGCCCTGTCTAATTCTGCATAATAGATTTTAAGAAGAAAGTAGATATGGGGAGAAGACAAAGGCCATTGAAAATAATCCTAAGTACAGTAGCTGAACCTGTGATGAGAGAAATGGAATATGAGCCCATCCCTGAGTGTGAGGTGACTGTACATAAAGAGTTAACAAGGGAGACTATGCTGGTGATAGATGTTCCAAAGATAAGGAGAGCAAGCATAGTTTAGTCTGCTTGCAGACCATGAGAGGCTTCAAAGAACAAGAAGAACATGTCTCATGAGTGATTTAGGCCCTGCCTTCTGACAGTGAGGAGAGACAATGTTCTCCAAGGTGCTTACAACCTCTTTCCTATGTTTTCTCTAATTTTCACAGAATGAGTTCTTTGTTTATAAATGCATTCCATTATTAACTTATTTACTACATTACTTTCTTCTGAATTCTAAAGACTATACTGGGCCATTGCAGCAGTGCCTATTTTGTACCTAATGCACACTAGGTATTTCTCTTTCTTAGATGTTGCAGTGGGGATCCTGCAACACGCATATATCAAACCAGGAGTCCCGTGGAAAGGAAATATATATACGGACAGACAGATTCTTGATAGCTGTTTCAGAGAGATGTTTATTTCTCCAGCCGCATGGCCGGGGCTCTGCCGAGGAACTGTCCCAGTCACGGGACCAAGGGTCCTTCTGCCCGCGCAGGGAACACAAACCAACCAATGGGAACGAGGCTGAGCAGGGGCAGGGAAACCCCGTGTCTGTGCCCTCAGGGCCCCTCTCCCAGGGCTACACGGCAGGGGAGGGACCCCAACACCTCACCCGTTTTATTTTAATAAAAGGAGAATGAAAACAACTGGATAAACATAACAAGAACAGTTTCAAAACAAAACAAGCCACCCTCCTGAGTCTTTAAATGTCCAAACAGATTCTCTGGAACATCTTAGGGCTGACAGAAGGGAGACAGAACTCTGAGCATGCTTTGTGGGGAAACTGAGGCAGGAGAGGGTTTAACTTCTTCCCTCCCCCTTTTCATCCCCCACTCGGCATTGGAAAGGGATTTTTGGGGAAACAATTGGCAAAAGCATGGTTTTGTGAGGGAAACCATGGGTGAAAAAACGGATTGGGAATACACTGGGGGTAATAGGACATAGGGTAAAAGGGAAAGGTGGGATTAGGAAAGGGAAACTGTAGGGGGGGCTTACAATGGAGATACTGTCTAACATGACTACGATCTTTTGCATATATACTGCCTTTTACAGGAACACCATCAGGCCCAGTGACCTGCGATGCTTGTAACCCTTTTCTCCCTAGTACAATATTAAATTCCACCACTTCTCCATCTCCCAAGCTTGGGATCCATTTTTCAGGGTTATTCTTTTTAATAGCAGTTCTATGCACAAATATGTCTTGCTGGTTGTCATACCTTGTTATAAAACCATAATTTTGCTTAACATTATACCATTTTACTATCCCTAAGGTCTTAGTTGCTATGATCTTTTCCTTTTTCCGAGTGGCTGCTGTTTTCTGTCTCGCTGCATCTTTGCTGTCTCTTTCGGTCGCTCCCGTGTTGGAATTGTCGGGGCTGCTGGTGCCTGCGCGCTCTTCCCGGGGTCGCGTTCGGGGCTGCGCGGGCCGGGCCGGGCCACGCTGCTCAGTTCTCCGTGCGTCGCCTCCTCTGGTCGCAGCTTCGCTGCCGCTGCCGGGCGCTGCACCCACGTCTCGGCCGGGCCCCCGAGCGACGACCCCCCCGCGCCCCGCTCCAGCGCGCGTCTCGGCCGGGCGCGGCACCGTTCCACCGCCATCGCCGCCAGCCGCCGCCCGCGTGCCGCCCCTCTCGGTCGGGCGTTCACGGGGCTCGCTCCACCACGCGCTGCACAGGACCGGGCAGGCACCGCCGGGTCCCGCTGCTCCCGCCGCGCCTCGCTCCGCCACCGACACTGCGGCTCGCGTGGCTCCGCCCGCGCGCGGGAACTGCCTCGCTGCTGCTCTCAGAGCGCTCGGTGCACGTGGCCTGGGCCGCACGGTCCCTGCGCCACGCTTCCCTTCGCCAGGACACAGCTGACACTGCTCAACAGTCTCGGTAACTAAATAATATTCACGAAAATATTCTTCCATCGGCATATATTTTGACTCCAGTATTAACTGTGTCCAAACGGTTTTCCAAAAGCCCTTGGTAAGAATTAAATCCCAAGAAACATAGAAAAAGTTCTTAAACAACCATGCCAGGAAGTGTTTCAGTTCTTTTTGAGCTTGAATCAAGCTAAAATTTACAAATCGTTGTTCAAGAATCATTTTAAGTTTAAGATAAATGTCCATATGCGGCTCTGAGAGCCAAGAGTCTTCCCACGGTTCCTCCATAGTTTAGATATGGAATAGCAAAGCAAAACCAAGAAGAGGAATCCAAAGTTTCCAGGGTTTACTCACACAAATCAGTCGCTTAGGGATCGGGGATCGTTCTGCTCACAAATCTCCACCATTTGTTGCAGTGGGGATCCTGCAACACGCATATATCAAACCAGGAGTCCCGTGGAAAGGAAATATATATGGACAGACAGATTCTTGATAGCTGTTTCAGAGAGATGTTTATTTCTCCAGCCGCATGGCCGGAGCTCTGCCCAGGAACTGTTCCAGTCACGGGACCAAGGGTCCTTCTGCCCGCGCAGGGGACACAAACCAACCAATGGGAACGAGGCTGAGCAGGGACATGGAAACCCCATGTCTGTGCCCTCAGGGCCCCTCTCCCAGGGCTACACGGCAGGGGAGGGACCCCAACACTTAGACATGTAAACTGAGCCTTTAAGAAGAGCTGATCTCGTTCTGCTTCAAGTTCTGCCTCTTGTAAAATCAATAAGTGGCATGTTAACAAGCCACTTTTAATGGAGAATTAGACTTCTTTAGTCTCTACACATCTCCACTAATGTTCCATTTTTCATTTGTACGTTTTGATGATTCAGTGCTTAAATATGTTACCATTTCTTTAGCCAAAGTGGCTTTTTATGCCAGACAAGTGTTGGTATATTCATACTCTTCTGATGGATGTTAAGCCACACTCTGCTGAACCTCCTAATTGATTTGGTGAAGCAACTGAAGTGCAGCTGCTGACTTTGAAAAAACATGTATTCAGCTTCTAAGAATATCCAGGAGAGGACAATTCTATTACCAATCTGACTGCAATTAAAACTCTTTGATGTATCTCTCTGTACTTTTGACATTATAGTTTGGGTTTTCAGAAGTATATCAGCAGTACTAAAAGCTTTGACACCTCAACCAGTTTGCATCCTCAGTCCATTGATCCTTTCATTATCGACAAATCTATCTGCTAGTGTGAGATACTTATGTTCTGTCAGCTACCACATTAATAAACAAAACTGCTGGAATAATGAAGAAAGAAATTCAAATAAGGAAATAAATAAAACCTGGATTTTCTATGAAGCTGGATAGCGCAAGATTTTATTACTTTGCAGAGACTTTACAGATCAAGATTAACAGGCAGAACAATGTCAATGCAGTTGAAGTGGGTATCTGCTAGAGACTTTCTAATCGGGAAAAAATGAAGAAATTAAAAAATAAATACCTTCTTAAAAGTTCTCCAGCTGTGAATTCATTTGTGAGTCATCAAAATATTGACTGTTTCTCCTGGCAATTCCCACTGGAAATATGGTCAGTAGACCAGCTGGATCAAAAATTAAATTTAGTCAATTTAATTTTTATGCAGTCAGCATGGGTATATGAAGGGGAAATCATACTTAACCGAATGGAATAAAGAAGTGTTCTACATCAGATTACTCCCTAAATACACTAAATCTCTTCAGTTTGATCAAACCATACTCTGTGTTTTTAAGTTATGGCATTTCTAAATTATATCATCGACCCCTTGCCAGTGCCATCAATAGTGTAGAAAGTTAATGTTGGAGTATCTCAGATATGTCCATTGAACTTTTACTTTTAAAAAAAAATCCGCATTATACCTTCTTGAAATTTTAGTTACAGGAAAAGCTTAGATTATCTCTTCTGTGTTACACTCAATTGGTCTTTGAATCTCAGCTGGATCACTTAAGTTTTGTATCAATCTGCCTGAAAAACCTGTGACAAATATGCAAAACAATAATTGTAGGTAGAGCAGAAGCTTCTATTTCAATTTTTTTGATTTAAATTATACTAATTTTATCAATAGAAGATCTGATGTGTTTAAAAAAGCACTGATAAAAATATTTCTTGAAAGAAAAATAGTTTAAAAATGGTTATTCATATTTTATGATTTATATCATGCCAGAATGAGTAAAGTAGATGTTCAGTGAGATGGAGCTAGCCAAATACACTATGTATATTCAGTTTCACTTTCAGACAAGTTTGTAAGATTACTAAAATTTGATTCAAAGTGAAGCAGGAAGTTAAAAATCTCCCTACTTTTATTCATGGTTCAAGCAAAGTGGGAAGCATTTCAATTTATAATAGATTTTGTGAGCAATGGCCCACATCTTCATTTATTTTTTAACGAGTCAAAATTTTGGTGGTTACATACCTTGACAGAATTCTTTTAAAGATTCATGGACTTTAGTGCGCTAAGAATTCTTCAGCTAAATCATCTCCTGCCTTGAATACCCAAAACTTAGTCAATGGGTTATATATTACAAGAATGTATTGGTAATTTTTAGAGAGGAGTAATCTGTATTCTGTGCTATGTGATGTCCTTCTAAGTAACATGACTCTGGCTCTGCTAATATATTCAAATCCATAAAAGTAGTCAGAGATCCTTTGAAAAGATCTGTCAGAGATCTTTTTAGTAGTTTACATGAAATGAACTAGTTCCTCAGGCATTCTCATAAAAATTGCTACCAAAAGTGACATCCTTCTGAATGTGCACCACTGCTACTTAGAGCAGATCCCTGGAGGCTGAAAGTTCAGACAAATGGTGCTGCAGTTCAAATGAAACCTTCACTAATTCTGTCTGTTCTGTGGTGTTCAGCAAAGCAGTGCTTAGAGCTCAGAGTTTTCAAGGTCATCAGTTTGGCACCATTAGGACAGAATTGAAAAACATCATCCTATATACATAAGAAGGCACAGTTGTAATGTCCTGTAGGTATGACAAATGTTGTCAGTACTCTTCCGACTTTTAAGACCTTTATATAATCTGTATTAAAATTTTTGCTTGTATTATTTCAGACAAAGAGATCAATATCACCTAGTGTACACAAGGTTATTTCGTAACCTCTCAGTGTGTTTGAGGTTTATTGAATGCCCAAGAACATACATATACGTACATGATCTGGTAACATCAACTGATGAATGTTAATATCCTCTTGCTGAAAACATCATCTTACTTTAGACTGTAATAGCTGTAGATTTACTCTTGTCTCCTGTCTGGCAGAGACTTTTTTTCCCTGGTAAGAGGAAATCAGATTATCAGATCGTTATTTGATCTCATTGACAGTGGTTTTTGCAAAGACTGATAAAAATTTAACACAAGTGACACATGATGTTATTGACTGGCCTTCTAAGAGATTGTTTATTTTACTTAGAATAACTCAGAATCTAAAATTTAGTTAGAATTTTACTCAGAATTACAGCTTCAGGCACACATTGTGTAGGCAAAGACGACACATTTTTTTCTTGAGAACACTGGCAGTGAATTATTATGGGCTCTATTAGAACCACCTCACAGAAAACATGGTATAAAAGTCATCTTACTGCATCTTGGCTTCATCTTGCAACCTTATCTATTGTTTCTGGTTCTGCATTCCCTTCACAGCTGACTATTGCTCTTTAGAATCAGTTGTCATTGTGCCTTGACATATCACTGCTGTTTCTCAGAGAGGGGCAGTCATTCGCTTGATTAGTATTGGTAACAGATAACAGGCATTTGAAAGGATGGCTCAAAGATAATTTTCAGTGAAAGAAGGGAAAGGACTGGCAGCATTTCACTCACTAGTTGTAGTGGTGGTGGTTATAAGACCTTCAGGCTCAGCCTTAGAAAATACCATACCACAGAAATACCTATGAAACAATGAACAGAAATTATTTCAGCATCTTCATCCAGCACCTTCTTTCAGCAGAAGAAGAAAGACTGTGTGTGCGTGTATACAACGGAGTAGACTGCAAGGAATTGCACTTGTGAAGCAAAAAGGAAATCCAACACTTTTAAAGCAAAAGAAGAGTAGTGTTGTTTGCTTGCAAGCAAAGATGTTGGAGGCATGAGTGAAGAAAGATCTATCATTTAGAGTGATATTCTTTCAGTATTAAATTAATCTTTATCTCCTTCTTTCAAAGCTAAATTAATCCCTATGCAGTTGATGATGTTCTACCTGGGATGCAAGTTTACAGTGAAATAAAGAATCACAGACCTATCTATCCACTCATGCTTAGTAAAGGTGATCTGCCCTTTTCTTCACTACATGAATTTTATTACGTGTATATTTACTAATGTAGGACATTCAAAAAAACTAAAGTAAATTTCTCTGCAATTTCTATCCTTGTCTGAAATTACAATGCAACACTGCCGTTCTACTTAAGCTACTAAATAACAGTTATATACTACAAATGGCTAAAGTTTCATGAGAACTAATATGTTATTCACACCATGTGGTTTCCTAAGATTATCTTCTTGGGTTTTAGCAGACACTATACAACAAAGATTAGTAGCAATCTAATCTAGTAATGAAAGCCTCATGATTGTTTACGAACAGTTTCTTTCAAAACATTTTTTACTCCTTGATTAACACTTATTCACATAAACACAGCAGCACTATTACTCGTGCAAAGAAATTGTTGTAAAAAGTGTCTAATATGTGTCTAGAATTGCAATTCAGCCTGTTGGATTTCCAAGCATCATTTTTAAAAACCTTATATAAAATCTTTTGGGTTTTGGTATTTTTTTCATTTTAATAGCAGATTAAATCAGAGTGGAGTGATAATACCTCTAAATTGTTTCCCAAATTGGAAATCTTAATGTCTCCCATAGTTTTAAAAACAATAAAAGTAAAATTATTTTTAAAATCACCAAAAAAATACACCTCTAGGCCTATCGCCAAGCATCATTCTGCTCTATAATTGGCCTCTAATAATTTTGCAGTTACTTCAGACCAAATTAAAAGTAGCTGGCCACAAAGGGCAAATCACAGGGAGACCTGGTGCCATTAATAATCAGAGGTGATGATTAGTGAGAATGGCAGAGACACTAAGTGCTAAGTGATTAAAGAGAGACACACAGACACTGAAATGTGGGCAGTGCACGAAAGAAAAAAACAAGTAGAGCCCAAATGATACTAAAAATATTTTAAGCTGTAACATCTGTATGTGAAGACCACCTTGTGATTAAAACCCTGTCAGGTAAGAATAAGTGTATTGGAATTACTCTCACTATTTCAAGTGCTTTCTTATCTTATCCTCATTATTTTCCAAAATTCTTTCTTTTTACCTGCTTCTTTTACTTACGTCCTTTCTTTTGACTTGTGAACCAGTGGGAAGTGTGAGATTGACAGATACAGTGACCAAAGTCTATATTAGTCTTTCCAACAGGCACAAAAGGAACAGTAACTGAACAAACTTTGTCCTTGCTACTGCCTGCCAGCCTGTTCCATCTCTGTTGCAGGCCAAGTCAAATCTCTGAGAGAGTGAGAAAGTTCCACTTGATTGGTCTAGCTCATTCTTTCACCCACTGCTAAGGAAGGCAGAGTGTCTAATGTAAATATGGTAATAACCTGTGTTTTCTGGATCCTTGTCATAGAAGAAGATCAGGCTGGTCAAGCAGGACCTGCCTTTTATAAACCCGTGCTGGCTGGGCCTGATCCCCTGGTTGTTCTGCCTGTGCCAAGAGATGGCACTTAAGATAATCTGTTCCCAAATCTTCCTGGCCACCAAGGTGAGGCTGACAGGCCTGGAGTTCCCTGGATCCTCCTTTCAGCCCTGCCTGCAGATGAGTGTCAGATTTGCAGACAGTTGGGACCTCATCAGTTAGCCAGGACTGTGGACACATGATTGAATATTGGTAAACTGCTCATCCTGTAATGTTTTGGTGCAGGTAGGTAAATGTGAAATTAAGATCCCTTTGTTTTACAGGTTTCTTTTATTGTGTGGGTTTTTTTTCCTTATAGAAGATTCCACACGAGTGGCTATTACCTGAGTACATTAAAAGATGATATAACAATAGCAGTTTAGTATGAAAATCTAGATTATATGAAAATCTATATGTGATCTGTGATGTACACAAACTATAATAACATGAACACTTCCGGAGAATCTCTTGGACCTCTTCTGGGAAAAAATGTTGCTTCTCTAAAGCAGAATACCCAGATTTATAGTTTTTCCCAATAAAAAAAGTGTAAAATAATTTTTTATCAGCATGGTGCTCACCTAAGTTATGGATAACTGGAAAGACTGAGGGACACAAAGCCAACATATTCACAACACACAGATTTCTTGCCTTCTTCATGAACCTTAAAAACCGTGAAATACACAATTTTTGAAGAATATGTGCACAGCTGATAGTTTTCAAGTCATGAAGATAAATACCAAGAAGATAAAATATACTGTAAGATTTAGATAAATATATTTTTCCATGGCTAGGCCTTTAGAAGATACACAAACAAGAAAAGAATCATGATATATGATACCTCAGGGATGAACGTTGTCTTGGGAATTTTCTAGGAGAAACTGTTTCATCCACCGGAATCTTGATTTCAAAAACCTTTCATACTCAGTGGATAGACAGACATAGTCTGTTCTGGCTTGTTTTACAGATTATCTCCTTCTCTTCACTTCTTTCAGTTTTTCTTCTCTCCATTCTCTCCAACTTTAGTTCCCCTAACAAAAAGCAAAAACTTTTTCTTTGACCTGATATTGAGCTGCCTCTCCCACACACCAACCTTTGCACTAACCAATGTAGACACACAGCATGAAATATGTCCAAACAAGCCTTCTCCCAAGTGACACAGAAAGCCCAAAATAGCACCTCCCATTCTAGGTAAGATTATTAGATACAAGTTTTATGCATCTTTTAAAATCATAAGCATAAAATCAATAGCTCTAGGAAATAATTACAGTTTGCACCACGACCTTGTCCCTCATGGTACTTCTTCCTTAAGGATTATTTAATTAAGGCACCAGAAGGATAGCTTTCCTTAGTGATTATGCATGAAATCTAACTGACATAGAGATATGGAAAGAATCCCTCTCCTCCATTTTCAAAAGCCCTTTACTTCCTTATTTTTGATTCCAGTGAAGAAGTAGAATGAAAACCTTGCCAGAAGGACTAGAAAGGATGTTAATTACCTTTGCTAACTACCTTTAAACTTGACAGTTTATTATGTAGTGCAGTTTTATCTATTGTGCATTGTTCAAGATAGGTGAACTGAATGACATCCTGAAGTCCATTCCAACCCTGTCTTTGAATCATTTATCTTTCATAAATAAATAGCTTTCCATAATCACCTAATCCAACTCTACTTTAGTTCTCTCCCTGTGATTGCAATGTGCATCCAAAATATGTGAAAATCGAATCTGTTCTTCTCTAGCTTCCAGATTTATAAATTTTCTTTATGATCAAAAATGCAGGCATTTTCCTTTTTTCCTACACACCAAAATTTGCAATAAAACCTCTGGATGAGGATCTTAGCTGAGACTTGATGATCATTTATTTACTGTTTGAGTTCAAAAGTTCTCACTGATATAGCTTTCTAAGGCCCTTTTCTCAGAACAGATAGACTGCAACTAAGCTTTAATTCAGAGAATTAAGACATGCATGTTTATTTCTAGTCCTAAAATTAGGACAGACTCATTTCGTGCCCTTGAAAAGGTCTCTTAAGCTTTCTTAGATTCTCAGATTCCACAGAAAATAAAACTGACATTTACAATTTAATGGACATAGTATAGTATACTGTTGAGAGAAAGAACAAAACTTTTTCAGCAGTATATTTGCTGTCACAGAGGATTTGTTGTTACCAGATTTCTAGCCAAAGTTTATCAATTAATGACAATTGAAAAGTTTAAGGAACTCAAGAGTTTTCCAAAAGAGGAGCTACTATGATACATACAGAATTTTAGAGCAAAATTAACAAAATTATTAAAAAATTTCAAGAGAAAATATTTGAATACCATTGGAAATTTGAAGCTATAGAAACACAATGAAATTTTGAACAACTGCTGAAAACAGGCAGTTAAAAAAAGTGACAGTTGAAACAGCTGAAACTGTAGGCAGTACTGGATTTGAAAGAAGGAATTTTTAAATACTACAGCTGGCCCTCTCCATATGCAATAGTGAATCAATTGAGGTGGGATGAAGCAGCTTGAACTGAGAGAACTTAAGGAAATAAGAGCTGTTTTGTTAATGGTACATCATAGCATTTTTACAGAAGCATCATCTAAGATTTAGCCACTGATAGATAAAACTTGCTCAAGGGAATAGTCTTAGAAAGAAGGAAGATAGGAACCCTCAGTGCAGAGGCAAAAAGAAAAAAGTCCTATAGATCAGTTCTGGTTCTTGTGGTTCTCCTAAGATAGGAGCTCCGGAGGCAGAGCACTGCTTCCCAAGAGCATAAGCCTGTGGCTGCAGTAGACAATGACTGCAGAAATGTTTTCCAGAAGAAAATCTCATTCTTCTCTTAAATGGCCATTTTTTCTTTTATCAGTATGGTTGATTCTCAGAGGGAAGAGGTAGAAGCTGAACTATGAGGTTCAAATTAGAGAAATATAATAAAATATACGAAATTCTGGACCATATTTCAATTTTCAGCAGCTATGTTGCCACTGTTTTAGAGATCATCAAAACTGTTCAGCAGCATTTAAATTAAAACCTAGTCCTAAGTGAGAAATACAGCATAAAGCTGGCTACTACCTCTTTCTATTTAATTCAGGCTGTCACCAGTGAGGCTGGTTCCCCTGCCCTGCTCTGTTTTTGCAATGAGGTGTAATAAATATTGACAGCAATTACACAGAAATAAGACTTTAAACAGGCCCTATCCAATCCTCAGAATGGACAAGATGCATAATGAATATGCTACACCCATTAGAGAGGAGGCTGATTCTGAAAGATGGCCTGTCTCAACTGAAATTTAGGACACTTTAGATATTTTCAATATTGTGACACAAGTTCTTCTCTGAAATTGTCAGCCTTGCCTGTACCCTAATTGTAGCCTTTACATTCTGGTTCATGACAACAACAATATGAGCTGGTATGTGCTGTACTGGGAGCAGCAGACTCTTTACACTTCCTGCGGACTCCTTCATTTCCAGGAAATTCACAGTCAGCCATCTATCTTTCTAGACACTTTTTACCCCCAGAGACACTGGTGTCATATAGGATCTCAGCAGGGGAAACTTCATGGGGAAGAGGGAAAGTACTGCAGTTCACCAGAAGCACTGATTTCAGGCATTTATTGTAGGGTTACAAATATCAATAATGCTGCTTACCTTTTTTGAAAAATAGCTACACCTGTACAAGTGAATGAGGTAATTGTGCATGTACAATAGAGAATTATATACGTGTTGGGTAATTTTCATAAACACTTCTATTGAATTCCTCTTTGCTACATCTTAGGGCATTTAAATTAGGTACACAATTGTACACTCATTCTCTGAATTATCATATCTTTCGTTTCTATAGAATATTATCAGTAATACAGAAATGAACTTTAATTACTAATCCTTAAGAATATTTCATGGCTATCAAGAAACATACAAATTGAGTCAAGTGGGATGGACTGAAGCCTGGGGAACTGCTGAAGACTAAGTATCACTAAGCAGCACACATGATAAGGTAAATATAAAGTAATAACCCCAGCTGACCTTCAATTAACTGATAAGTCAGTCTAACAGGAATTTTCTGGTATGGCTGGCAAGGTAACTGATTAACTTTAGGGACAAAACCTGAACTCATGATTTAGGGCTGCATTGAATTTAGACTTTTATTATTAAACAAAGGGAGCAGGGATGAGTAAGAACTCACTTTTATAGTTAACTGAGACATGGTTGATATTGCCTAAATCCATGAATTATAGAAGTCATTAAGAAAAAAAAACAGTAGGAGGCTTATTACTTGAATGCTCAAGCAACCCAAGTAACAAAAATTCATACCAAAGATAAAATAGCAAGTAAACAAAGAAACTGAAAGCAATGAGGAATGTCAAAAATAGGAGACATTTTTCACAGGAAAGGCTGAAATAAAGAAATCCTCATATAGGAAAGCAGAAAAGTAAGAAATTACAGTACTAAATCTGAACAAATATCTACAGAAGTTAATGGCAAACTTTTTGAAGTCTATGTCTGTTAGTATATAAATTGCTTTCTTTATAATTACAATGTTTGAGTGACAAATTTTGCTGAGCATTTCTCAAATGAATTAGATTTCCTAGCAGGTAGACAAATTTCCCTGAAGAAAAAAAGCAATTCCTCATGTAGCGTACATCAAAACTAGAAAGAAAATCCAGTCAAAATTGTTCAGTGGAAATATTTTCAAGGAGAAATGATCTGTCTGAAATAGTTCTTATAATAAGTTTAATATTTTTTAATCTATATTTTCTGAAAACTATTCTATTCTTAGAATAATTTTCACTTGTAACAAAGTATTTCTTATACTAGAATTTTTTAATCTAAAGAATAAGAGGGAGAAGTTCTGATGTACGACTACATCTATTTTTCAGGGTCTGATTTTCATACTGTCAATTTAGTTGAATCCCTCAGTAACTTTTCATTTCAGTGGCGTTTTTCCATTTTTGCATCAGCTAACAGAGAGGAAAGTATAGTTCTGTATGGGACTCACACTGTGTGTCAATGTAAACAGGTCTCATAAAATTTAGGTAATATTCACACAGATACATGCATATGTGTATGTACATATATAGATATAGATAGATATATATATACATATATATACACATGCACGTATGTAACAATCACTACCTCACATCGTCATGCATTGATATATCTTTGTATATTATTTTAATACTTTAATATTAAATTAGTAATAAATTGATTAGTTAATTTAAAATAATTAGTAATATTGTTAACTATTAATATATTAATTTAATATACTTTTAAATATTGGTTTAATGTACATTTCACTGTTCCATCCTCTGCCTTTACTGCCTAAACAAGAGTTAGGCATATGCATACACCTGTATTTTCCTAGGGTTATTTGCCCTGTCCAAACAGAGCAAAGCACCTCAGTTTGCAAGCTTTATTATGGCACCAGTAGACACCTCACTAGCATGCATTTTGGGACAGTCTCTCACCACAGCTTCTTCTAATGATCTAAAAGCCACAGAGATTTGTGTAGAATGCTAAATCTTTAACACAAGCCAAATGCTGTGTCAGCACCAATTCCAGCTACTCTCTTTGGTGCCATTAGATACACATAGTGAGATTTCATTCCCATCATGTGTATAGCTTCAGTATTGCCTAAGGGGATTATAAAAACAAGTCGTGTCTGTGTGAGTCTTGTGGCATAGCTCAAAGAATATCCCTGAACTCAGGGCAATAATGTTTTTGGGGTTTTTTTCCCACACTCTGGATATATTAAATAACACTTTGGTATTTAAACATAACTTAGAGTATATAGATGTTGTCTGAGAGAGAAAGAGAGAATTTCACTCAGTGCAATTGCAAATACAAACACAAATATAAGAATAAAAATATTACCATGCTACACCTTGCTCCTCCCTGACCTGAAATTCATGGAAATTGTTAAACCTCAAGAACTACAGAGCTTCTCTCAGTAGCCCCTGAGAGGGAAGCAGATTAATTTCTGAGCATGAAGTTATCTTGTATTCTTCACTGGGGTAAGAAGGGAAGATTGAATGAGAGTTTAGGATGCCCTGGAAGTGGCAAGGTGGTACAAGACAGGATTTTATACTGCTTCTTCAGTTTTACAGTGCAGCTCTTGACATAGATACTATTAGGCATGAATAATGTTATCACAGTTTGTACTGTAAGCATAGAAACACCATTATGTGGCATTTAAACAATCCAGCTGGCCACTCAATTTTTTGTCACAGGAGATTGAGCATAATGTTAACAAAATAGCAAGAGGCACACTCTGGTAACTGGAGTAGATATCTTCTGACTTTGACAACACCTTCTTCAGACTTTACCAAAGACTTTGTGGTTGTATCTATTAAAACCTAGAAAGTGTTTTGGCATCTCTTTCTATTTCATCTATTGGAAAACAGTAATTACAGAGATTATTTTTAAATCTGTGCAATATGACAGGGAAAATTAGAGGGGACTTTATCTCACTCTCTTGAGTGAGAAAAATCAGGAGTATATTCCAACATTTTTTTATTAATATATAAATTTGCTATATGGGCTAAATACACATTTACACAATACCTATTGATTTACAACCTTAGCCATTACATTGATAACTAAATGTTGCCAAAGGGTAAACATCTTGATATATTTATTCCACACCAGTGTAAAACTTGAGAACTTTTCACACATAGGACATCCAAGGTAATTGTTTTTACTTCTGTTTAACACTTGTGATTTAAAATAAAAAGATTTATTTTTAAACAAAACTGAAATAACTGTCAGTGGATCTTCAAAATGACAGTAGTCTATTTTTAAAATCCCATATTTGCATTTTTTTGATACTGTAGATGAAAGAGTTGTGTCTAGATCTAGTATCTTTTAAGAGAAAAAGGACCATTTTCACTAAGTGCCCCATTTCTGACAATTTTGCATTTTAACAAACCTGTGGCCATCAAGGATTTTACTGCTGTCACTCTGCAGCACTTCCTGGTCACCTGGAGTTTCATTAACAGGAACAAAAACCAGATACTTGTGCTCTAAAATCACAAATCATCATGACTGCATATAAAGAAACAATGCTACTAATGTTACAAGTAAAGGAGCAAGAAAACAATGATGGATCTGAGTAGTTCTGTCTGCATCTAATCATGGCTAGTATCTACATTATCTAGACTCATTATTGAATGAAATAGAATTTTATATACTAATCATAATATTGTAACAGAACTTGAGACCTTAAGATGTCATTTAAGAGGAGGATTTGTCTTGCTTTTAGTAATCCTGAGGCCTACAAAAAGGATTTGAATTGATTTTATTAAACACATTTACATCTTTCAGCCCAAAGCTATACTATTGCATCAGCAGGACATGTGATTTAAATCCTTTGACAGAGGGATTCAACCATAGCAAAGAATCTTGATTAAACATTTTTGTGGCTAGGTAGGACACCCCACAATATAACTGACAGTCAGAAACCTTCAAATTACGTCAAACATAATTGTGTTTTGCAAATCAATTTTATAATGCTTAATCAGCCCTCTGGTAAGCAACTATTGATTTAAATTAAATAAGAAAAGTTTACATACAAATCAAAACTGAATTAGTTG